>NW_012267255.1:10642325-10701353 GCF_000151885.1 Dipodomys ordii
GCTCTACCACTTGAGCTACAGCGCCACTTCCGGTTTTCTGGTGGATTATTGGAGATAGGAGTCTCACTGTCTTTCCTGCCGGGGCTGGCTTTGAACCATGATCCTCAGATCTCAGCCTCCTGAGTAGCTAGGATTACAGGCGTGAGCCACCGGTGCCCGGCCTTTGGTTCCATCTTAGAATAGCTTCTTTCAGGTTTTTCTGAAGCCTATCAAGTTTCAAAGTAGCTCAAATGTCATCCATACATCAGCCATGCAGAAGGGCTTAGGAACTGGAAGATACCATTTGATCCTGGATCATGCATGGTAAGATGGATATAAGGCGCTGACTCCTTGGCCAGCGGAGGCTCCCTGTCCTGTGGGAGACCTGCTTCCCTGATTCCGGGAAGCCATGGGACTTGCCACTTTGCCCCTTTCAGATACAGCTGCATGCTGTAAAACTGCTTAGCTCCAGCATAGAGTTCATATCTTAAAGAACAAAGCAACCCATCACTTCTATCACCTAGCCCCTCTAGTTCGGTGTTATCCTGTGGGATTGAAGATATGAGTGGATATGATTTTACTTTGCTGTCTGTGAAAGAATTTGCCTATCTAAAGAATTTAACTGCCTTATCTGTCTTTGGGTCTCTTGTGTACTTCCTGCCAAATCTTTAGATGTGAGGTAAGACCAGGTATCATATAACATATTGCTTCTTAGGGATTGGTTGGGCATGTGACCATGTGACTTGTAGGACCTGCTAATGACCTTTGTTTTAAGCAGAAAAGAGATATATTAAATTTATAGACTAAAAAAGATCACTATATGGTTTATAATATGAAGAGATTTGGGAAAGGACAGAATGGATGCAATAAAACTAGTTAAGAAGATTAAGAAGACTAGGCAAGAAAATGATGGTAACTCAGTCTATAGTAACAGCAGCAGAAGCAGAGTTAGACAAAATGGCTAGAAGACATATGGAAGGCAAAAATATTTTTAATGTAGAATCAAATCGAGTCCTTTTATTTAACAGTATATTGTGTTCCTTTTAGCTTAGCCATATAAGTGTCTTAGAAGTTCTATCTATCTATCTATCTATCTATCTATCTATCTATCTATCTATCTATCTATCTATCTATCTATATTAGGTCTGGTCGTGGGGCCTGAACTCTGGGCCTGGGTGCTGTCTGTCCCTCAGCTCTTCAGCTCAAGGCTAGTGCTCTACCACCTGAGCCACAGCGCCACTTCCGGCTTTTTTTCTTTTGCTTATGTGGTGCTGGGGAATTGAACCCAGGGCCTCATGCATGCAAGGCAAGCGCTCTACCACTGAGCCACCTTCCCAGCCCCAGAAGTTCAATATTTAAAAAAAAAAGATAAATACAAAAAGACACCTTAAGCTGGGTGCTGGTGGCTCATGCCTGTAATCCTAGCTACTCAGGAGGCTGAGATCTGAGGATCACGGTTCAAAGCCAACCCAGGCAGGGAGGTCTTTGAGACTCTTATTGCCAATGAACTACTAGAAAACCAGAAGTGGCACTTGTGGCTCAAGCAGTAGAGCACTCCCCTTGAGCTGAAGAGCTGAGGGATAGTGCTCATGCCTGAGTTCAAGCCCCACGACCAACAGAAATAAATAAAGCACCCAATCCATTTGAGTTTCCCCCGCCCCCCCCCCAACTCATGGATGCCTCCTTTCTCTAGCCCTCTCCTCCTCCTAATGCAATAGGAACATATCTTTTTTTTCTTTTTTGGCCAGTCCTGGGGCTTGAACTCAGGGCCTGGGCTTCTTTGGTTAAGGCTAGCACTCTACCATTTGAGCCACAGTGCCACTTCCAGCTTTTTCTGCTTATATGGTACTGAGGAATTGAACCTAGTGCTTCAAGCATGCTAGGCAAGCACTCTATGTTCCCAATCTGGGGAACATATCTTATAGCTATCATCCTGAAATTTCCATTATATTGCTCTGTCCTTACTTCTTTCCTCATTAGCTCCCTCATTTTACTGGGGTTTATCCTGAAACAACTAACTGAAAACAGATGTGTGAGAGTGAAACTTTTTGAATCTTTGAATGTATTAGAGTCTTTAACAGTTAGTTAAGAGTTTGACATGGGTATAGTTGGAAATAATTCATCCCTGGAATTTTAGCCATTTTTTTCTAGTATCCAGAGTTGCTAATAAAAACAAAACTTACCACAACCTTGATTTTTGTTCTCTGGAAACATTTATGATTTTACCTTTATCAATGATATTCTGAAGCATTGCAATTATTCCTTGTTTGTAGATCTTCTTTCATTCAATCTGCTTAGCATTAAGTGAGCCTTTTGGATGTGCAGATTTATGTCTCATTTTAGGTCTAGAAAATACTTTTTTTCATTTGTTTTGGAACACTTGTTAGTCAGATATTAGGCTCTTTGATTTCCCACTCTTTTCTCTTATAATTTTCTGTTCTCGTTGCTTTTTGCCTTCATTTAGACTCTATTTTTATTAAGAGGACACTCAACAAGAGGCTCCAATGTTTGTTTCTGATTGCAGATTTTACTTTCCTGTGTTTGCTCTTACACTTTGAAAAAATGGTATCATGTTCTATTTTATGGTAGAAATTCAATCTTTACAATAATTTCCATATAGTTACTTACAGTTTTCTATTACATTTGTTACATTCTTGCATTATCCTGTCTTCAAATATATGGCCATTTTTGGTTGTTTGCCTATGAGGTACTTTTATTATATCTCAATTTCAGTGAGAAAACTAAATCATACAGATGTTAAGTACATGCTCTGAACTATGCTATTAGTATGTAGTAAACTGGAGATTTGAATTTTTGTAGGATAATTCCAGAGACTACTCTTTCAATCATGCTGTCTCTCTGATTATACTAGTTGCTTTGGTTTTCTTCCTAGAGATTAACTTAATTTGTTTAGAAAACAGATTATTTGGGGAATAAGAAGGAAATGCATGCAAAATGTCCTTTTTCTTTTCTTTTCTTTTTTTTGGGGTCCGGTCCTGGGGCCTAAACTCTGGGCCTGGGTGCTGTCCCTCAGCTCTTTAGCTCAAGGCTAGCACTCTACCACTTGAGCCACAGTGCCACTTCTGGCTTTTTTTCTTTTTTCTTATGTGGTACTGAGGAATCAAACCCAGAGCCTCATGCATGCAAGGCAAGCGCTCTACCACTGAGCCACCTTCCCAGCCTAAGATGTCCTTTTTGTATAGTTACCTCTGTCTTAATCTAAGACTTCTGAAAAGATGCATTTTTAAACACTGCCACAAGATGGTAGATGGTGACTATGTACACACAGTTCCTTCCACTGGTGAAAACAGATCTGGATTATTTTATTATCTGATTATTATTTTACTGTTATATTATTATTTTATCTGATTTTAATTTTAATTATCTGATTCTGAAATCTGTTTCCAAAAATTTTAAGATAGAGTTGGCATGTATGTCAGAAATGACAACTGTATACTTTTGTTTCTGCTGAAAATGGTATTTAGAATGTATCTGTTCTTCCACGTCACTCCACCCTGCTCCCAACATGCTGAGAATGATCGAATTTGTCTTATTAACAAATGCAAACTGTAAGACTTTGATAATTATAAAATAAGCATCCTGGAAGTCAACTAAAGCTGAATTGTTTTGTTGTTGTTGTCCACTGTAGGGCTTGAACTCTGGGCCTGGGAGCTCTTCAGTTTAAGGCTAGCGCTCTACCACTTGAGCTACAGCGCCACTTCCTAAAGCTGAATTCTTAAATACACTTTATCATGTCTCATACTTCATATTATCATAATCTAAGATGCACATAGTTTTGTAGCTTTGCCATAAATACATTTAGATGGTTTAAAGCTGTTGGTTCCAAGTACTTCAAGTAAAGCAAATTTGTTAATGATCTCAACTAGAATTGTACTGAACTATACTATCTGAACCAAATACAAGACAGTCTCCAACTTGATGATTCTCAACTTTACATTGACTGGAAAGTGACATGCATCCAATAGAAACCATTCTTTAAATGTCTGAGTTTTTATCTTTCATGAGGTTAATGCTGTGTGGTGCGCACTGTCCTCTTGCAATACTGGCAGTGGCAGGGAGCAATGGCTCCAGTGCCTCACAATTTTGTGAGTAATCAACTAGACTTCGTAGGTGCTATGTTGTGAAACTATGGTGTTCAACAGGTTTGGTATATTAAATGCATTTCAACTGGATGAGTTTATGAAGATATAAACTCACAAGTCAAGAAGCAGTGGTGTCAGTTTGTGTAATTTAATGGCATGAAAACAAAATGACTTAAATTGTTTAGTTAAAAAGCACAAATTTTGTGGCACAATCTTAGTAGGGTAAATCACTAAACTCTTCGACAGAGAGTTTATATATGTTAGGTTTAAAAGTTCTCATCTATCTATCTTTGGAGATCTGTGAATTTTCATGAAAGTATTAAGTTATACAATCAGATGTATATAAATTCTTCAGATTTAGAATAGCTGTGTAAGTATTTATGTAAAAGTGCGTGTATGTATAAAATATTACCTGTCTGATAGGATACATCTTCTGTGTGCTTTCTGCAGGGCTGTGCTAAATATGGGGAGAATCTCTGCCTTTATAAAAGACTGATGCTAAGTACAAAGTATAGCAGACATCCAATCTTTTATAGCAGCTTCAGTAACAGAAACAATTCAAGCTATTTTAAACAAAGAGCTGATATTGGGCAGAAAAATATGTGAACATATATATCTCATAGAACCCCAAAGCATTAATGTAGCTAAGCTTTCCTGTAGCTTAGAAGTAGGAAGTGGAAAGCCATTAGACCTCAGCCCTGGCATTCTCACCTCTGCTTCACTCTGTACCTCTGCTTTCCTTTTCCCTTTCCTTCATAGTCCATCCACCTTTGATTCTCTCTGCATATGGTAAAAGAGGACTATCTGACATGACAGTTTTGAGTTTATACTATCCTACTGCAGCCCTAATAATCCCAAATTGTCTTGGCTTGAACTCAGGGCCTCCTACTTGCTAAGAACATTCTACTGCTGAACCATGGTTCCAATCCCTTTTTGCACTGGATGTTTTGAGGTGGAGCCTCACCTTTTGCCCAAATTTAGCATGAATGACATATGCATGCCACAGATGCAAGTTTCTTCAGCTGAAATGATGTGTCATAAGCTTTCTTTGTATGTGCTGGCCTTAGAACCAAGATCATTCTGATCTCAGCCTTCCAAAGTATCTTGGAGAACAGGTGTGAGATACAAATGCCCAATGTAAATTTCATGCTTGCTTGCTTTCGCTTTCTTTCCTTCCTTCCTTCCTTTTCTTTCTTTCTTTCTTTCTTTCTTTCTTTCTTTCTTTCTTTCTTTCTTTCTTTCTTTCTTTCTCTCTCCTCCCTCTCTCCTCTCTCTCTCTCTCTCCTGCCCTTCTCTCTCTCTTTTTTTGTCTGAGACTGGAACTTGAACTCAGTGCCTGATGTTTTCACTCATTGGTTAGTGCTCTACAAATGGAGTCATGCCTCCAGTCCCCTAAACTCTTTCTTAAACTGAGATATTTCCTCCCTTCTGGGAATTTCAATTTGGGATTGCAAAAAAGAAGTTTCCTGATAACTTTGTAGCCAAGAAATTGTGGCCAGAATGGAGATTTGAGAATTTGTAGTATAAATAACTATAGCCTACTTTTTTTTTTTTTTGTCAGTTGTGGGGCTTGAACTCTGGGCCTGGGCGCTGTCCCTCAGCTCTTCAGTTCAAGGCTAGTGCTCTACCACTTGAGCCACAGCACCACTTCCGGCTTTTTCTGTTTATGTGGTGCTGAGGAATTGAACCCAGGGCCTCAGGCATGCAAGGCAAGCACTCTACCACTGAGCCACCTTCCCAGCCCCTATAGCCTACTTTTTTGATGGGGAAGTGTTACGTTTTAAAGATCTACTCATTTATCTATCTTTGGGGATCTGTGAATTTTCATGAAAGAATTAAAGGAAGAATATCATTGAAATCTAGACAAATCCTTTTCCATTTTTAATATACAAATGTGTATACAATAACTTTTTAAAACAAATGTCTTTTTATTAACATAAATGCATACTTCTACCAAGTGTAATCCTAGAAAAAGAATGCTCTATCATAGAATATATATATGTTAAGCTTTGTAAATACTACTACTAAGCTTTATAATACTATAATTACTTCCAAATTAGTTGTATCAATTATGTTCATACCAAAATTAATAATAATTGTGATTATATATCTGTATCAAGTTATTTTCTAATGGCTGCATAGTTATACCTCATATATTAATTTTTACTGCTTCACTGTCTAATGTGAATAGAAGGGTTGATATGATACTTGAGATTTGCTTTAAAGGATGAATGGGGGAAATTCAAGCGAGATTTGAATAAAACAACTTTATCCATGAATTGATCATTGTTTAAATTGGTTAATCAGTATCTAACAGTTCATTATATCCTTCTGTATATCTTTGAAAATTCCCATAGTAAGAAAACTAATTTTCATTCTAGTCTACTTTATCAAATCTGTAGAGTTTTGTACATATTCTCTTCCTAATAATGGCTATTAGAATGAAGTAGACATAGAAAAGGGAAAATTCATATAAAAGAATAATCAAATACTTTCTGACCTAAATACCATTTCAAGTAGAGAAATATTAACTATAAGAAAGACTTCCTACCATATGCCAACATACTATTAATACATGATACTTAAATATCTAATTTCAGAGTATCCCTAACTGAGTGAAGTAGTATTTACAGCAATGCTCCTCCCTGGCCTTACTGATGTTTTAATACAAAATAGGTATTATAGAAATTAAAAGAGATATTTACCTTTACAAGCTCCTGTTACAGCAGACCTATCTGGATGTTCAAAATGGGAAATATCTGCTTCTGATTTTTTTTGCTTAATTACTTGACTTCCAAAGCTCTTGGGTCCTAAATAAAAGACTGTAAACTTTTGCTGAATATCAAGTCCAACTAGAAAGAGAAAAGGTCATAAATGAGGCCATATATGAGGACATGTTCCTTCTCTCTCTCTCTCTGTCCTAGGGCTTGAACTCAGGGTCTAGTCACTGTCCCTGAGCTTTTTTGCTCAAGGCTAGTGCTCTACCACTTGAGTCACAGCTTCTCTTCCAGCTTTTTGCTGGTTAATTGGAGACAAGAGTCTCAGAGACTTTCCTGCTTGGGCTGGGTGTAAAACTGTGATCCTCAGATCTCAGCCTCCTGAGTAGCTAGGATTACAGGCATGAGCCACCAGCTCTTTGGCCATTTCTTTCTTTTTATATCTCTTATACTATTTTAACACTAGTGATAAAAATTCCAGGAAAGAGCCAGGCGCCAGTGGCTCACATCTGTAATCCTTGCTACTCAGGAGGCTGAGATCTGGGGATCATGGTTCAAAGCCAGTCCAGGCAAGAAAAGCCATGAAACTCTTATCTCCAATAAACCACCAGAAAACCAGAAGTGACGCTATGGCTCAAACGGTAGAGTGCTAGCCTTGAGCTGAATAGCTGAGGGACAGTGCCCAGGCCCAGAGTTCAAGCCCCACAAAAAAAAAAAAAAGAATTCCAGGAAATAAAAACATTCTTAAAAGCAGAAAATGTTTGACATTAAAAATGTTTCTATAACCATTGAAATTTAACTGTGTTAGAAAATATCTATAGGGGCTGGGAAGGTGGCTCAGTGGTAGAGCACTTGCCTTGCACGCATGAGGCCTTGGGTTCGATTCCTTAGAACCACTAAGCAGAAAAAAGAAAGCTGGAAGTGGCGCTGTGGCTCAAGTAGTAGAGTGCTAGCCTTGAGCTGAAGAGCTGAGGGACAGTGCCCAGGTCCAGAGTTCAGGCCCATGACCGGACCCCCCCCCAAAAAAAACCCCAACAAAACAAGAAAATATCTATAACTAAACAAGTCAAATTTGAACTATCCTGATCTATGTTCTATTTTCCACATCAAAATAGATGATGTTTTCCTTAAAGCTTGTTTATATTATGTAAAAGTACCATTTTATTTAATATGATTTTGCTTATCTGTCTTAGCATAAAGGAAATAATTTTAAAAGCTATCATATTTTTACAGCTATATCTTCATTACTTAACTTACCAAAATCAGAGCTAATTAGATTTATGCTAAGATCTTCGGATATAAGAGCTCTCTTCACATCAATTTTTTTAACCCAGTTTCCAGCTTTTAGCAAAACAGAATCCCTGAAAAAATATAAACAATGATCTAGACACTGAAATATTAATTTTTAAGGGTTGATTACTCCTGATTAGTCTTCTCTAATAGTAAAGTGGGTACTGAAAACTACTTCCCCCAAATTCTGAGGAGGGAAAATAGAATATTAACAGAGAAATCTTTATATTTTTATTTTTAATCTTCAAATATACACATCTGTGCATCAGGGTTACAATTTAACATGTCTACTTAAATGTCCAGTGTATCTTCATCACTCTCCCATCATTTTTTCCTGTTCCATGTATCCTCCCCACCATAACTGATATCAAGTTTTTCACTTCCTTTTTCACATATATACATTGAATGTTATGATTATATGCATTCCCTGCAATGAAGCTATTTTGACCGTAATTTTCTTAACCATAGTTGAATCCAAGTTGCACTGATAAAGCCTATCTGGAATATATATCTACTATATGTTAACATGTTTATAGTTAATGTTAACTCTATATGAATATATATAACACATGATCTTAATTACTTACATAATTTTGTGTTTAAAAACGACCTGATTGTCTGAATCACCTATGATTAAGGTGGTATAGTGAGAATCTGGTGCTGTTCGTTTAGTTTGTAGTTGTTCAAAGTTTCTTAACGTAAGTGTCACTAATATTTCCGCCGTGGTATTACTGTATCTTGCAATCTTCAAAAAAGGATAGGCATATAAAAGTGTTTTTAAAAACAACCTTACTATTCATACCAGTTATAGCAGCTTTACTCTTAAGAAATAATCCAAATATTTAAGAAACAAAAACTATTTACCTGTTCTACTTCAAGTTCATACTTTGGAAGATACATCACAGCTTCTTTTATTTGAGTTCCAAAAGGAGGGTGTCTACTTAAAATCTGAAATGGAAATAAATTAATCATTATTTTCTCATTACATGCTTGCAACTCTTTCAGTAGAAATTTTTTTTTCTGTCAGTCATGGGGCTTGAACTCATGGCCTGGGCACTATTCCTGAGCTCTTTTGCTCAAGGCTAACATTCTACCACTGTGAGCCACAGCTCCACTTCTGATTTTCTGTGTTAATTAAAGGTAAGTAAGAGTCTCATACACTTTCCTGCCCATGCTGGCTTTGAAAGATCCTGAGTAGCTAGGATTACACCTAGCACCCAGCTCAACAAAATATATTTTTAATCAATAAGGTTTTGTTTGTTCATTTGTTTTGGTGGTACTAGGATTTGAACTCATGACTTCCCAGTTGCTACATAGGCACTCTACCATCTGAGACACATCTCCAGTTCTAGAATCAATAGTTTTAATAATGATTACATATTATGTAATCATCACTCTAAATCCTTATGTCTATATTTATGACTATAGAAATACATTTATGACAAAATATTTATGACTATAGGAAATAATTTTCTATAAATAAGGTGATAAAAGTTGGGTTTTAGAATTTAAATTGGGCTTTGATAACATTAGGAATAAGTGAATACTAATTACCAGCTCAAGTTCTCTTGCATCTGTTGATTCAATTTTTTTAAAGGAAGTCAAACCTGCATTTACCATGGCATTTGACAATGTTATACCTGTAAAAAATTAATGGAACAATTTTTAAATAATCCACTTTAAATGAAACTTATACTCAAATACAACTACATTAATAAAAATATTTTGGGGACTGAGGAATATGTCTCAATAATAAGAGTGCTTGATACCTTATATGCGACCTGGGTTCAGTCAGTCCCCAGCACCACAAAAATGAATAAAAGAAAAGCTTTAAAAATATTCAGCAAAATTTACAACTGTTATAGTTAGCATATTGTTTGAGTGTTATCCAAAGATCTAGATACTAGAAGCTTGGTCCCGGTATGGGTGTTGAGGTGGTAGAACTTTAGGAAGTAAGCATGATGGAAAGTAACCAAGACTTCTGAGTTCTAATTTACTAAAAGGTATGGTGGAATGGGTTAGAGTTGGTAAGAGTAAGCTTCCAAGAGAATGGGAAACTCTTCTAGTCCTTTTCTTCTTGTTACTCTGTGTGACTGTGATCTCTTCCCCAAGCATTCCTGCCATGATCTACATTATGATTCAACCCTTAGTTTTATCTTATCCCCTAGTCTTATGAATTTCTCTTAGTCATTTTTAAAACACAACTTCTAGTATTCTTAACTCTGTATTGTTAATTTCCATACAGCAAACTCTAGCAAATAAACTCTGTATGATAAAAAAGCAACATGATATAAGGATAGGCATATGACTTCAGAGTTAGGACTCTGAGTGTCTCTGTCTTAAAATTATAGTTCTGGGGCTGGGAATGTGGCTTAATGGTAGAGTGCTTGCCTGCCATGTGTAAAACCCCAAGTTTGATTCCTCAGTACCACATAAAGAGAAAAAGCTGGAAGTGGCGCTGTGGCTCAAGAGGTAGAGTGCTAGCCTTGAGCAAAAGTAAGCTCAAGGACAGTGCCCAGAACTTGAGTTCAAGCCCCAGGACTGGCAAAAAAAAAATGTGTGTGTATGTGTGTGTGTGTATGTATTATATATAGTTCTCTGTCTGTACCTAAGCCAGAAAATGTTTCTTTGCTGCTTAAAACTTCCAATTTTTTTCCATTGCATTAAAAATGACATTTTATACATACATACATATATATATATATATATGTATACACACACATATATATATTTTACTGTGGCTGAATTCCCTATAGCTAGCCCTCCCGTTTAATTGCTCACTACTCTCTTCTTACTGAATACTCTCTGCTCACACTGGCTTTGCTTTTCTTCCTTAAATATAGTTTATTTTTCCTTTGTACCTTTGTTATTTATGCTTTATGTTACTTATGCTTTCGGGCACTGGAATTTTAAATTGATATACCCGTATGAGTAAATTTTACCAGTCACTAAACAGGATTTTTTGTTTTATTTTGTGGTGGTCCTAGGGCTTGAATTCAGGGACTGGGAGCTCTCCCTTACCATATTTTGCTGAAGGCTGATGCTCTCCCAACTTGAGCCACAGCTGCACTTCCAGCATTGTGGTGAAAAAATGGTATTTTAAGAAATGATACTTTAATTATCTCTGTATAAAGCACATATAATATTGATAAAGGTGTAACACCACTATTTTTTAAACTGTTCTTGGGAATTTCTCTTACATTTATTTATTTACTTATCCAGTACTGGGACTTGATCTCAGGGCTTGGTATTTTTACTCAGCTTGTTTGCGCAAAGCTGATGCTCTCACCACTTGAGCACTACTTCCAGCCCAGTTTTTGCTGGTTAATTGGAGATGGAGTCTCATAGACTTTTCTGACTAGGATGACTTCAAAAACCAATCCTCAGTCTCAGCCTTCTGACTTTCTAGGATTACAAGCATGAGTTACCAATTCCTGGCTATCTTACCGATTCTTAAGACAAAAGCTTCCAGTATTCTAATGAACACTTTTTAATGTTCCAGGATTCAAATGAATATATTTTAATGTTCATTTACATTTTCCTCAAGACTTTTCCTGACTTTTAGCTTTCTTGTTGTTGTTGATCGTGGGGCCTGAACTCTGGGGCTGGGCACTGTCCCTCAGCTCGTTAGCTCAAGGCTAGCACTCTACCACTTGAGCCACAGTGCCACTTTCAGCTTTTTCTGCTTATGTGGTGAAAAGGAATCAAACCCAGGCCTCATTCATATGAGGCAAGCACTCTACCACTGAGCCACCTTCCCAGCTCCAACTTTTAGCTTTTGAAAGTTTATATTTACTGTTAAAATCAATGAGTATTAGTTTCTCTTTATCATGTTCCATAAGCACTTAGATTTACTTTTGGTTTAGATTTACTTGTTTCCTATCAATATTTTTCTGAGGAATATTTGCATTTTTTCTGTTCAGCTGTACTGAGTTTGTGTGATAGGCAAGTTAGTATTTGACAATCTGGAGAGGAGAGAATGCAACAGGTATCCACAATTAACAATATCCTTGAAAGACTGGCTTTTTCAAGAATAATAACACTAATAATTATTTCACCTAATTTCAAATTGCTCTATAAGGTTCTATTTTCCAAATGTTGAATGAAATCCTTGCCAGTTTAGAACACACTTGTCTTTGTAAAATGAATATGGCATTTCTCACAACTTAAGTAGAAGCTGAGCCTTCCTTTTACAATTCTAGCCATTTAAGGAGTAGGGTCAGAAAGTCAAAGGTAAAAACTGGATAATTCCAGAATCCTTGAGCCTAATTCCAGTTTTTTATAAACGACACCTTTAATCTTTTTTCAACAGACTGGTAATAAAAATCTATTGTTGAAAATGGAAAAAGTTAAAATATACATAAATAATTTTCTGTAAATAATTTAAAATGGCCAGGATTCCTAGTTTTGTATTTTGTCATTGAAAACAAAGAAAAATATGAGTCAGAGAAGAGACTTAATTAATAATTGGAACAAAAGCTCACTATCAGTATGAGAAAAAAAGCATTAAAAAGAGTAGCAGATGACATTTCTCATGAACTATTTAGTTGATTTTAAATGTAATCATTTAAGCAAGAGCAAATAAAAATCAGACTTTCAAAATAAAGTACTTTATTTTGGACCATAAAACACATTTTTTACATTTTTTATTCATCATAGAATGACTCTGTCAACAGTAAAAGTAAAATAAATTGCAGATAATAACAAAGTGCTTGCTGTATTCAGTACTTACCAATTTTTTCCAGTTGCTTGGATACATACAGAGAGTTCTCCCAAAGTTTACATCTAAAACATTTAGCTAAAATCAGACTGTTCAATAGCACAGCAAACTTCTTTTCTTGAGCAGCTACAAAATCTGACAGCCCTGAAAAAAAGTTTCCAATGTTAAACTTGGTGTGCTAGTTTACTGAGAAAACATTGAAAATCCACTCTCCTGAAACATACATCTTGCAATTCGTGAACCATTTCTGAAAATCTTCGAGGTATCTTGTGTCAAAGCAAAATCTTGTATAGGAATGCATCCTAGCTGGGCCTGGATAAGACTGTGGAAAAAGAAATTTCATTGTTTCCTTTGAAAAGTTACAGTATTTAACATTATTGATTGAAAAATTGTTTCTGTCTTGGTTTGTATTATCTCTGGCTTCCTTTTCCCAACCCCCAAAAGTTCAGTCTTTCTCTCTCTCTCTCTCTCTCTCTCTCTTTTGATGTCTACTTAAAGAACAGATCTGAAATTTAGCAAAACAGGAATGTATACATGTGAAAAGTTAGACTACATGTAAATTCTGCAATAAGAAATGACAACTCCACATTGATGCATACTCTCTTCTTGGCAATTCTCAAATAAGATGCACAAAGATGGGAGAGTATAGTAATAATTTAAATTATGGTATGCATAAAACCAATTATAACTCATCAATTTTTAAATCTGACAGCCCTAACCAAAAGAATGTAGAATCCAATTTTAGGCAGAGTATAGGAAATCATTAAAATTTCAAACAAAATGTTTATAGGGAAATACCTTGATTTGATTCAGTAACTAGTGTAACAGAATATATTTAAAGGGGACCTGGGAATGTGGCTTAGTGGTAGAGTGCTTGCCTAACATGCATGATGCCTTGAGTTCATGTGCCTCAGTACCACATAAACAGAAAAAGCCAGAAATGGTGCTGTGGCTCAAGTGGTAGAGTGCTAGCCTTGAGCAAAAGAAGCTCAGGAACAGTGCCCACATCCTGAGTTTAAGCTCCAGGACTGGCAAAAACAAACAAATAAACTAAAACAGAGTATACTTAAAAAAACAAAACAAAACAACAACTGAGTGAATCAAGCCACCCAGATTCTAGTTCTAGCTTAGTCCTTAATGTAGCATCATACTTGGCAAGTCATAACATACCCAAATATTACTGATTCATTTGTAAAATGACAAGTTTGGACTATATAGTCTCTTAGTTCTCTGTGATTTCTAAGGACAAGTTAATTACCAGAGAAATACAGCTAAGACATAAAATATTAGCTTCTATGTTCAAGATATAGACCTGCATGATGAATTGCATACATATATTTAGAAGACTGTTTCATTGGCATATTAGAAGATAAGATTCAATGAGATGTCAGGAAATATCCCAAAGAAATAATAACCTCTAGCTAAGGAAGAAAATTAATTGGCTAGTTGATTTCATTAAGCTACATTAAAAATGAGCTTAATGCACTTTAAAATGACCTCAGTACTAATACTTAGTACTAAATACTTAGAAACATTAGTACTAAATATTTAGAAAACATAAATACTTAGAAATGTACTTTGAATAGAAGAAAATCATACTACTGCCTTTGTGATTTCAAACTGTGTAGACAAGTGTAAACTTTAGTGTTCCAATTACTACTTATATATACATTCCCCACTATTCGCAGAATAGTAATCCACTATAATATATGCTTCCCTCAATTCATGTGTTGGCTTTATTATTTGTCTTGTCTAGACTGTCACTGTTATTTAAATACACGTCTTACATTTGTTTTAATGGTGGATATTATTTTTATGCATGTTTATCATTCAAGCCAGCCTGAAAGCTCCTGATGATAAATATAAACAGAACATTTTTTCTATTGTTTACTTTTCACCTCAACAGAACACATTCTTAATGATATTCATTTTTAAAAATATTCACTTTTTTTGGTATGGTGCTGGTGATTGAATCCAAGGTCTTGCACATGTTAGGAAAGTGTTCTCCCAACCAGTAAATTCATTTTAATTAGTCTGAAAGTTGCTTTTAAATTTTTTAGTTATTAAGGTAGTTGGATAAAGAGCTTTCAACTCAATATAACAATTTGAGTACAATGCCCCATCTTGATTGATGTCACACCTCCCATCGTTCTTCAACTCTCCTAACCCCAGTCTGAAAATCCCTGAAAATTAATTTCACATCTATAATCTGCCCCCTAATTTTATTTTATTTTATTTTTTTTTGGGTCCGGTCGTGGGCCTGAACTCTGGGCCTGGGCGCTGTCCCTCAGCAATTCAGCTCAAGGCTAGTGCTCTACCACTTGAGCCACAGCGCCACTTCCGGCTTTTTTCTTTTTGCTTATGTGGTGCTGAGGAATTGAACCCAGGGCCTCATGCATGCAAGGCAAGCGCTCTACCACTGAGCCACCTTCCCAGCCCCCCCCTAATTTTAATGGGAATATTCTATTTTTTGTATTATGTAAAATAAATTTAAAATATGCTTTAAAGCTAATAAAGAAACCAAAAGTGGTGGTGCACACCTGTAAGCCTAGTAATTTGGGAGCAGAAGTAGAACGATTGCCAGTTTGAGGCCAGCCTTGTCTACAATGACACCCCATATCAAAAAAAAAAAAAAAAAGAACAAGTAGATGTAAACCTTCATTACTATGAACTAGGGACCAGTAGGCAAAACAATAAAATATTAAAAATTATTATTACCAATTTACTTTCATTTCTCTTGTTTTAATTCTTCCGTCCATTGGAAATCTACAAATAAAAACATATGGAAAAATGTTTATGACCTACTTTAAGTAAAACTTCATAAAGTTATTTTAAATATATGTAATTTCTGTACCTAATAGTTATCCGATTTGGACTTTTGTTCAAAGTATTCAGTGTTTTCTTTTCATTTATCCTTAACTGTACATCTAGAAATTCATTACAGCTGGCGATCATTGAGACCTATAGAATTTAAGAATTTGTCCACTTAATATTAAGTTCATTTTCAACTTCTTTTATCACAACTTATTTCTCTACATTTACTTATTTTCATGCTGCCTGGGGACACCATGGTTTTACCAATTAATAATTCAGAGCGTGCTTTATATATTATACTGAATAAGTGATGTGATTAGACATTAGAACTATACCAATTAGATTAGAAAGATTAGAAAGACAAAATTTACAATATTCAACCCAGTGCCTAATGCATAGTAATAAACAATCAATAAACACTGTTCTTTTTTGTCTTCCTTTATGGCCTTCTATACCTTATCAGTCATAATTCCAAATATTTAATAGAAAATAATGCTTCAGGTAATAAAAACTTTGGATTTTATAGACTAGCTTTGTCAGATAACTAGTAAGCATACCCTGTGCTTTGTTTTCCTTATCTATAAATGGAACTAACACTTGTTCTAGTTTTCTTGTTAAACTGAAGATCAGATTAGTCATTGTTAGTATTGGATATTTTATACTTTTATTTTCTTCTTAATGAAGAATATTTACATGAAAATATAAACCTTTTACCTTCCATAAAATTTTGTTCGGGTGATTTCTTTATAACAACTAACATTATCTTATATGATCCTTAGTATAATAATCTTATTATGCAAAACAACAGATATTTAAAATTAAATACAATTATTTCAATATGAGATTAAAAATTTTATTTTACAAGTATCTTGTTTCACATTCATGTTTCCAGCAAAGGGAGGAAGAATCAATGTAGACAACAGGCACTAAGAATATGCCTGTTGCCAGGTGCTCTATAATCCTAGCTACTTAGGAGGCTGAGATCTGAGGATCACAGTTCAAAGCCAGCCCAGGGGAAGAAAGTCTGTGAGACTATTATTTTCAGTTAACCATTGGATAACCAGAAATGGCACTGTGGCTCAAAGTGTTAGAGTACTAGCTTGAGCATGAAAGCTCAAGGCAGCACCCAGGCCCTGAGTTCAAGTCCTATGACACATATATACACATACATACACACTCACACACACACACATAAGTAAGGAAAGAAAGAATATGCCTGTCATGTGGCTGCTACAGGTGCAAAATTGTCCCCACTGTGACATTTTAACTTAATATTCTCATCTCCATAATCATTTCTTTTTTCTGGACTATAATTGATACTATTTTATTTCAACTGTTACTGCTATGCTGGTGCAAAAGATTTAGGGAAAGGTTGCCACAACCCTAGATTCCAACTCACTGTCCTTTACTCATACCAGATTTTCTTAATATATCATGCCACATTGTCCTGAAATCTCTCTCACATATTTGTCACTACCAAATTAATTAGCATTATCAGTTAAGTTGTAACATAGTTATTACACCTATTTTGAGTATGTATATAAACTTTCTCAGCTCTGATAAAAATGCAACTGAAAACCAAATATATTCTAAGACATATTTCATGTCTTTGACAGAGATACACTGAAGGGAGATATAATTACAAATGCTTTCCTTTTGGGGCTGGGAAGGTGACTCAGTGGTAGAGTGCTTGCCTTGCATGCATGAGGCCCTGGGTTCAATTCCTCAGCACCACATTAGCAGAAAAAACAGGAAGTGGTGCTAAGGTTCAAGTGGTAGAGCACTAGCCTTGAGCTGAAGAGCTGAGGGACAGTGCCCAGGCCCAGAGTTCAGGCCCCACGACCAACAACAATAAGAAAAAGCTTTCCTTTTTACTTGTTCAATAATAAATTATATGAAGCATACATAATAGTTTCCTCTCCAATAGTTTTTTTTTTTTTTTTTTTGTCGGTTGTGGGGCTTGAACTCTGGGCCTAGATGCTGTCCCTCAGCTCTTCAGCTCAAGGCGAGCACTCTACCACTTGAGCTACAGTGCCACTTCCGGTTTTCTGGTGGTTTATTGGAGATAGGATTCTCAAGGTCTCTCCTGCCGGGGCTGGCTTTGAACCGCGATCCTCAGATCTCAGCCTCCTGAGTAGCTAGGATTACAGGCGTGAGCCACCAGTGCCCGGCTTCAATAGTTTTTATACTATATCATTACCTATTTATTGTTCTCATGAACGTTAACTTACCAGATCTGATAAAGTTTCTTTTCCACTGATTGTACAAAATTTCTTCACTGTCTCAAATGTAATATAATACCAAGCCATCAATCTTCCTGATTCTAAGAAAAAAATACAAAAAATAAACAGTCTCTATATTAGCCTTAAATGATTAAAAGTCAGTTTAACCACATTTCCTTAACCTCTGCTCTTGGTTGATAATGGAGATTACAATTTAATTTTACTATGATCTAAATTTGAGTAGAAAAAAAAATCAAATTTTTGTTAGGTCAACAATAATTACATTTACCAACAATCATAAAAAACATTACCTGTTGGTTTGAAATTAATATCTCCATCCATCTTTATCAAGTCCAGGGATGACAAGTCATTAAGATTTTTTAAACATAATTCTGTTCAATAATAAAAATCATTTCAGTAAAACAGGGAAATAAGGCAAAATAGAATTATTATTAAATATGCTACAGAAATGTTTCTAATAGTAACAATAGTATAAATAAAAACATTTAATAATAAAAGGAGATTTAGCACATAGAGCATTTGAAACAATATATAGGTATTACCCAGTTAATTCTCAAAATAATATTATTATTTTCATACACAGGTTGGGAAACTGAAGAATAGAGGCTAAGTAATTTGCTCTAGGTTGAAGGAATTGTTGTGCTATTTCTTTTCCAATATGAAACAACTTTATTTTTCTTTGTTTTAAATTTTTATCAAAAAGACTTATGCTCAAAGTACATAGTCAAATAATCCTACAAAATTTGTTACAGGGGAGGGGGGAAGGAGAAGGATTGGGATGGGGGGGGGGGGGGAGGCTGGGAAGGGATGGGAAGGGTAAACAAAGGAGGAGGCTGCAATGCTTGGTAAGAAATGTACGCATTATCCTGCCCATGCAATTGTAACCCCTCTGTACAGTATGTTCACAAATAAAATTAAATTAAATTAAAAAAAAAGAAAATGGGCTATATATATACAATGGAATTCTATGCCTCCATCAGAAAGAATGACATTGCCCCATTTGTTAGGAAATGGAAAGACTTGGAAAAAAGTATATTAAGTGAAGTAAGCCAGGCCCAAAGAAACATAGGTCTCATGGTTTTCCTTATTTGCAATAACTAGTATATGTCTGAGACAAGTAAAATAGGTCAGATAAGTTGATGTTAGGTGAATGAATCCCAAGATAAGAATTCAAATGATTTTTCTTTCTTGTCATTGTTTCTAACATATTTATAAGATGATTTCTTTGTTGCTTTGTATGTCTTTCCCCCACGATATAACCCCTGTTTTCACTGTATTTGATGTTGGTATAGTTTGTGTAGGAGTAGGGAAAAAACGAATCATTTAAATAGGGATACAGGTGGACCCACTGCAACAATGAGATGTACAAGACGTTATGCCGAAAAATGAACTTTACAACTTTGGCCAGGGGAGGGGGGAAAGGGAGAGAGGGGAAAGAATGGGAAGGGGATGGGAAGGAGAAACAAAGGAGGAGGCAATAATGCTTGATAAGAAATATACTCATTACCTTGCTTTGTAACCTCTCTGTACAATAATTTTCACAATAAATAAAGAAATGGAAAATAAAAAAAAATTTGTTACAAACCCCCAGTCTTTCCCCTCCTTCCTGTTTGTACTTCATTGTACAACCATGTAAACCTGTTTTAGTTGATGATTTCAGTATTTACTTCCATCTAACTGAGCACATTCACCATTTCTACCTGGAATAGGAAGCCCTATTACTACAATTGACATGGATTAGTAGATCACTAATAAGTGTATTCTACTAATTACAATTTTTAGTCTACCCGATAGTAGAGTCTAGAAAAACTAAGATAGTTCAGAGCAAAGTAGTAAAACCTATTCAATCCTAAATAAGGTATTAGTTTGTCCTCTTCCCCTCCTCTCTCTCTGTCTCTCTGTCTGTCTCTCTCTCTCACATACACACACACACACACACACACACCACACACAGAGTCATTAGAAGTGTTTGCTTAGGAAATACTTTAAGCAACATTGTTTTGGCAGTTTGATAGTTTAATGTGTTTGCTAATTAAAGCTCTTTAAGTCTTTTCTAATTTTCTTAGACATTTGTGTGTATGTGCTGGTCCTGGGGTTTGAAATCAGGGCCTGGGAGTCACTGAGCTTCTGTGTTTAAGGCTAGCACTCTACCACTTGTGTGCCACAGTTCTATTTGGCTTTTCTGGTGGTTAAATGGAGTCTTACTAACTTCCTTCCCAGGATGGTTTTGGATTGTAATCCTGAGGTCTCAGTGTCTTGAGGAGCTGGGATTATAGGCATGAGCCATAGGCTCCCAGCTTAGACATAATAAGGCAGCTCATTACCCATTAATCAGTCAACCAATCAAGGAAGAATGCTTACTATACTTTATGCACTATTCTAAAGGTTAACTACTAGGTTCACAGCAGTGTATTTTCCCTATATTTTACTTAATCAGCAAATTGTGGTTTAAAAAAGCAATCTACACAAATAAAAGTTTTGGTATTGAAAGATACTATCATGAAAAGTAAAGCTGAGAAAGGATAAAGAGAATGTAAGGTTTTTTTTTTTTAAAAAAAACTTTTAACTCTTGTATTTCTAATATATTGCTACATAATTTCTAATATAAAGGAAGTATATAGTCACCCTGATTTTCAAAATAAAGACATTATCTTCTCCAAGAACAAGGAGAGCAACAAAAATGACATCACAAAAATCAATCTTTCTCTCAGTAAAAGTAGATTTAAGTAAGCTGATACACAGAAAGACTACGCTGAGTAGCTGATATTTAACAGAGGCTTGAATGAAATAAAGGTATAGGCCATGTGAAATACTTGAGAAGTGTTTCAAGAACAAGAAACAGACTGTGTAAAAGACCTGAGTAAGAACAACTAGATGTAATTAAAAAAACAAAAGCCAATATGGAGACAGGAGAATGAACAAGGGGAAAAGCTAAAGTGAGAAAAACAGGCAGGAATGAATCTAGTAGGATTCTGTGGGCTCTGGCGAAAATTTGCATTTTATTCTAAGAGTGAGGTGGAGTTACTGCAGGACATTGAGCAAGAAGACATAATCAAGTTTAGAACATAGCACACATTATGCTAAGGTCCTTTCCTGAGAGATTTAAGGCAGACTTCATAAAATACTACTCCAAAGTACTCTAAAACAACGGAGATGCAAAGGCTTCGGAATCAAAGATTACTATAATCTGTCTGCCTTTCTGTGTGAAGCACAGTAATATTCTGACCTTCCTAAGTTTGTAGACACTTAAAGAGTTCCTGCCATACATCGAAGAGGAAGGAATGATACACAAATAGGCCAAGAAAAATCTAACAAACTGGCCTTTCTAAGTTTCAGTTTATTACCAATAGGTGATATTCATTTTAGGCAGTCATAATTCTACATAACTGTCTACCTCTCATCATACTTAAGAATAAAATCACACATTAAATAGTAAAGTTCTTTTCAGAAAAAACTCTTTGGATCTCGGGATCTCCATTTTTTGAAGGTTCCAATGGCATGTAAAACTTCGATTAAATAAATATATTATGCTTTTCTCCTGTCAATCTATCTTCTCTTATACGTATATCAGCCATGAACATTGCAATGAGTGAGGAAAAGATACTAATTGTTATCTTCTTTACATTACCAATTCTTTTCAGTTATATAATGTTCTTTATAAGCAAAACTTATCTATGAAAATAAGGCAAGCATGAACAATAATTCTCCCAACTTAACAAAAGATAAAATATTAAAGTTATATAGTTAGATATCCCTTGAATTATCTGATTTTGTTTATGTGTTTAATCATTATTATTAAAATATACTTCAGTTTAAAAAAACAATTAGAAAATTAGTCAGTTGTGGATAATTTACAGGTATTTTTCAACAGCACATTACGAATATGTAGTTATCATTGTTTCAACAACAAATTTACTTTAAAGAAGATAGCTTATGATTTTATCCATATCTTTGAAGCTTTATTTACCACATGTGATTATCAAAGTAGACAAAAAAATTAAAGTTGACAAAATATTTTTAATGAATTCATTATTTTTCTTTCACTGAAAGACAGTCTCAACACAATGAAGAGCTAGATTATCTAATTCTAGTAAGTGCCTAATATTTTTATATTTTTAAAACACAAGCAGTAAAACACTAAATGATTAATTGAATAAGAAAGCTGGTATATGACAAGAAAATATCACTGGCACAAATAGGGATAAGAAATTCATCATCAATGTAAGCTTATTTTCAATTAAAACTAGGCTACAAAATAAAAGTAATTTTATTACTAAGCAGCATTTTCAAACACTATGGTCACTGTACAAATAAATAAGCCAAGTTAACATACTATACACAATATTAATCTAAATGCTAAGCTTTATTTATGTGTGGAAAAGAACTAGTTTATACTTTTTTCTGAAAAGAAGTTTGCTATTTAGTAATAGTTTACAAAAGAATATGCTTATGTTCATAAAAAATTTTAGAACATGTTATTTTTGGAAGGAAATTCATCTAACCTTGTAATTTTGCTTCAATTCCTTCTTTGTTCAATCCAGAATTAAAACCTGTATAAGCCATGAAAATTTATTAAAAAATTAAAATAGAGTAGATTTAACTTATCTTTTATAGGTTCAGTTTATACCATCACTTGGAGAAGAGTACTAAATATCATACAGGAAAAAATACCTTAATGAATTGATGCAATGAACTCTCTATAAATTATTTGTTTTACAATCCTTTCAATACCAATTGGCTATCTTTTGCCTCTTTTTTGTATTAACAGTGAACAGAACTATGTGAAATATGAACTATGTGAAACAAATCACTTAGGTTTTACACACAATCATCTGCCAAGTGATTATTTTCTAATGGATTTTCATTCTAAAATGAGCACTGGTGGCTCACACCTATAATCCTAGCTACTCAGGAAGCTGAGATCTGAGGATTGGGGTTCAAAGCCAGTCTGGGCAGGTAAATCCATGAGACTCTTCAATTATCCACCAGAAAACCAGGAATGGAACTGTGGCTCAAATGAAACAGCTCAAGAACAGAGCTCAGGCCCTGAGTTCAAGCCCCAAAACCAGCAAAAAAGCAAAACAAAACAAAAATCCAAACCAGAATAAAACAAAAAGAATGTTTCTATGAAAGAATAGTAATACAACCATTTTGGAAAACTGTGCTATTTAGTAAAAAGTACATATGCTACTAACACAATTATACAAGTACTTTCATATTGAAGGATATATATATACATATATACATATATATATATATGTATATATATATATAAGTTCACATCAGTATTATTTAAAATTAAGAATTTGTTTTTTTTAAATCAAAGATGCTTTTAGGATGTGAAAAACCAACAAACTTGGAGAAAAGATTTGAATATATATATTTGACAAGCTTTTTACTCAACAACTTCTATATATTAACCATAAAAATACAAAAAATGTGATTTAAAAGTAGGTAAAAGATTTGAATAGGTACTTCTGAAACAAGATGTTCAAATGACCAATAGGAAAAGGTCCCAGTGCAAGTACTCAACAAGGCAATGCAAAATCAAATCAACAACTACTACTACCATTACTATTACTACTATGCTACAACTACTCCTCATATACATACTATACACAAACACACACAACACAGGGCAACGACTGATATTAAAAGCTAATAAAACCAATTATTGATAATCATGTAAAGGACTAGAATTCTTCTATACAGCTGTTGAAAGGGTAAGTTGGTTCAACTGCTTTAGGAAAATTATTGTGTTTGAGTTATCTACTAAAGCTAAACATAAGTTATAAGCCTACTTTATTTTACTACTCTTACATAGATATACTCCAAAGAAATGAATGCTCATAACCAACAAGAGATACATACAGGATGCTGGGTGCCGGTGGCTCACACCTGTAATCCTAGCTACTTAGGAGGTTGAGATATAAGGACTGTGGTTCAAAGCCAGCCCAGGCAGGCAAAGCCATGAAACTCATCTCCAATATACCACCAGAAAACTAGAAGTGGTGCTGTGGCTCAAGTGGTAGAGTGCAAGCCTTGAGCTGAAGAGCTGAGGGACAGCACTCAGGCCCAGAGTTCTAGCTCCATGACTGACAAAAAAAGGGGGGTGGGATCCATCCATACAAGAGGAGAGTAGTTGCTAAAGTGGTAGAGTGCTTGCCTGGCAAGTATAAAGCCCCGAGTTCAAACCCTAGTACCTACAAAAAAAGATACATCCAAAAATCTTAATAGATGACTAAATTGTATATCCGCACTGGGAACAGCACAATAATAGCAAAGAACAAACTACTATGAATACACCCACTTATAATGGAATACTCTCATTAATATTATGTTGAGCAAACAAAACTAGAGAAAAAGGGTAAATATTATAAGTAAATGCTTGCTTTTAACTTGTTCTATAGGAAACAATGTAGGAGAACTAGATGTGTCTTAGCTTGAGAGCTAGAATGAAAGGCCACAGAAATAATATAAGTGATTTAATTTCTTACAAAATAATGAACAGACAAAATTCAGAATAAGAGGCAGTTGACCATTAGTATGGAAAAGATTGAAGACTTAAAATTTAACTATTTTAAATGATGTTAGGCATTTTTTTATTTTTACTAGTTGAAGCTTTCTGGTACTATCTTTAATGGTATGAGTTGTAAAGCTCATTGAAAAGATTATAATAGAACACATAAAGTTTCTTCTTTCGCCTACTCTTGCCTCTAAAAGTATTTGTGACTGTTATTACTTTTTGTTTCTGTTATCTATTAGTTTCTGTAATCTATTTTGTGAACTCTTAGTATAAACAGAGGCTCAGTGACTTGAAAAAATTATTACTTTTCCAGGACAATGTAACAAACCATAATGAGATGGGTTTTTCAAGGCTCTGATATAAAGAAAGGTTGATCGTATCCATTCCAACGCAATATTCACATCGGTGATAGTATGTAATACTATCTCTGCGTTTAAATGTTCAATAAGATGTCTGTGCAAACTAGAGAAAAAAACTCGGCATTATTAATATGAATCTGAAAACATCACCTTACTTTTAACTTTAATTATGTTCAATATGCTCACTGCTAATTTAACAATTCATGAAAGAAAACAATTTCTAAAAGTGTAAGAGAAAATCTGAAAAAGTCAATTCAACTACAAACTTCAACTTCTACTTGTTATGCCTCTAGAAGATACACTGACACTTTTAAAAAGGGTAGGAGGAAAAGTGAGCAAATGCAGTCACTATTGTCAATGTATGTTATGTAAAAACTGAACTATGTAAATTGAGGGTAGGAATGGGAAGGGGAAAAATGGGAGAGAATGCTGAAAGGGGTGACAATGATCAAGATGCATTATATTCATAACCTGACTTATGGAACTGTAACCTCATTGTACAAATACTTAACAATAAAATAAACTGAAAGGGTATATGTGAAGAGTTGAATTATATCCTATTTTCCTACTAAATACTGAATGCCTTTCTCTCAAATTGTCTTTCGTATTATAAAACACAATTTAAAGATTATATTCATTTACTATAAATTAGTAATTATAAATTTTCATACTTTTATATTTATAAAATTTAATGTAATAATAGCTGGTAAGATCTTATTACAATTTAGGCCTTTTAAGCAAAGGACAAAAAGCACCCTTGAATAAAATTATTCTATTGCTATTTTTAAAAAAGAATTGTTTAGTATCTTAAAATGACTTTAGTTCAACTGTTGGGAATTTTGAAGAAAACCACCAAGCTAAGTTTCCTTGTAATATTTAAAAGAAAAAAGACAAGTTGTATTAGCATTATTATCTTTTTAGAATTTTTCTGTATTACCTGCTTTCTATAGTGTCACTACAAGCTAACATTTGAATGTACTTGTCTCTGGTACTTAACCGAGTCATAATAACTGCAGTAGCTGTAGTGTCAAACTGAAAACAAAAAATCATACAGAGAAATTTAGTAAGGATTAGAGTGTATCACTGACACCAGTTCAATAACTCAAGACCTTCTTTTTATACTAAACAGTCCCCGTGCCTTAAAATAACAGGCCTGAAAAGACTTAAATACTGCTTCTGAATTTGAATGTTAACTAAGAATGTAGTTTAAAAACCTTTCAAGAATATAATTGCAAATACTATTTTTGTTTCAAGTTAATATAATTTTTGCAATATTGAAGTCAAAACAAACCAGTAATTGGTATAGTCTATACATAATCTTATTTATCTTTGTAAATTTGTTATATATATATATATATATATATATATATTTTTTTTTTTTTTTTTTGGTGCTGATCCTTGGGCTTGAACTCAGGGCCTACGTGCTGTCCTAACTACTTTTGCTCAAGGCTGGTGCTCTACCACTTGAGCCACAGTTCTAATTTTTTGTGGTTTAACACTGGTAAGAGTCTTACAGACTTTCCTCACTGGGCTGGCTTCAAACAATGATCCTAAGATCTCAGCCTCCTGAGAAGCTAGGATTAGGTATGAGCCACAGATACCCAGCTACATAGTATTTTGATACTTTGAAAAGATATTCTTCCTGAATGTTCCTTGAATATCTATATGAATGACTTCTTTATCTAAGGATCTGTCAGCACAGGGTGTATTTTAAAATGTATACAGTTGCTGGGTATCAGTGGTTAACACCTATAATCCTAGCTATTAAGGAGGCTGAGATCTGAGGATCACAGTTCAAAGCCAGTCCAGGGAGGAAAGTCCATGTGACTCTAATCTCCAATAAACCACCAGAAAAAACCGGAAGTGGCACTGTGGCTCAAGTGGTAGAGCGCTATCCTTGAACTGAAGAGTTGAGGGACATCACCCAGGCCCAGTGTTCAAGCCCCATGACTGACATACGTATTATATATATGCATGTATATATATACATGTATATATGTATATACATACATGTGTGTATACACATATATACATATGTGTGTGTGTGTATATATATATATATATATATATATACACATATATAGCTAACTTTAGGATTTAGTGTAGGACCCTGGGATCTACATGCTCCAAAATGACAGAAAATGGAACAGAAATGGATAGAAATGGAACAGAAAAACTGTCCCATTCAAAATAATAATAGCTTCTCTATCAGAGAAAAAGAAAAAACCCTCAAAATCAAAAACATCTTTAGCAGCATATTAATTAATAAACTATTCTTTCACAAATGGATAGGAATTTATAGAATTTAGGGTTGGAAGAATGGTATATGTCCCTATTAGTGAGGTTTGCTTTACTTCTATTCCTCCATTCAAGATTTTCATTTTCATTACATGTTTCTACTATATCTAGTAAAATGTTAATAAAAATATACAATAGCATTTTTATGTCTTTAAAATAAGTTATAAAACATAAAATTATTGTCATTTACCTGAGGTCGGCCAGCTCTACCAATCATCTGTAGAATATCTGTTTCACTGTACTCTTCAAACATTCCTCCAGCATAATGCATTGTAGATTTTATAATTACCAAGTGAGCAGGCAAATTTACTCCCATAGCTAATGTACTGGTGGTAACTGTATCAGATTAAGGAATAAATTCAAGCCTTATATAATTTTATTCCTTCAGGAAGACATTTTCTTATAAAAGACATACTGGTAAAAATGCAGTGAACGACTCTAAGAAATTTAGAAAATGAAGGGAGAAAGGGCATTGTAATCTAAAATAAAATATACCCTAATACCAAGATTTCAAATTGCACTATTTTTAATAATATAAAAGCAAATTAATATTGCCAAAACCTTACTATATACAGCATGAAGTTACACTGGAAGTCACATAATTTCAGGTTCTTTAAAACAATCAGAAAAACATAATGCTTAAGCTTTTTCTTCTTGAAAATAATTTTCTAAAATATTCTTAATATTCATTAGAAATATGTTTAACTTACAAAGAACTCGTAGATCTCCAGTAACAAATGCTCCTTCAATTACTTTTCTATCTGACAGTTCCATCCCAGCATGATGATAAGCAATACCATATATTAAGGTATCTGTGACAGAAATGCACAGCATTGTAGTTACTGTTAATATGTTATCACTATTTGTATCCTTTTATCTATATCTGAACATACTATTCAAATATTTTTTCTAGGCTAAGAGTCTGGCTTAGTGGTAAACTGTTTGCCTGACATGCATAAGGCCTTATGTGCAATCCCCAGAACCACCAAAAAAAAGTGTGTGTGCATGTGTGTGTGTATGTGTGTGTATATATGCGTACTAGTATATGTGTATACATAAGCTTACCTTTCAGTTTTGAATCTCTCACAGAATATGCATACTTCTGTAACCTGTTTTAAAAACCATTAAATCACTCAGTTAGTTCTAATAACATTAAAAAACTGAAAACTTATTATTATAAAATTCACAAATACAAAATTCACAAATACAAAAAGACTTACCTGAAAGCTATTTGTAAAACATAAAGAATATCTAACTTTATTAATTTATTAGCTGTAACACTAAATCTCATTTCTAAACCAAGAATTTAGAAAAATCACATTTACACTGGAAAAATGATTATTATGTTCATAGGGTTAGAATTATGGTCTAGCCACATAACTTACCTAAAATATTTATAAGAAGTAATGTGTTAAAACCCTGTCATGGTAAGTAAACAAAAAAAATACAAAATAAGTTTGTAAAAATATGCTCTGAGATACAGAATGTAAAGAAAAGTAGACTAAATTAGAAGAGAAGACATTAGGAAAGTCTCTTGATAATGTGAAAAGGATTTTGAGTACTTGAAAAGACTTTGGAGTTTGATAGGCTTAGTTCTTTCTTAATTAAAGCTGAGAACATCCTAATTGGTGGTTTTCCATTTCCTTGTTACAAATATGACACTATAAGGCATCTTTTTTTTTTTTTCTTTGTCGGTTGTGAGGCTTGAACTCTGGGCCTGGGCGCTGTCCTTCAGCTCTTCTGCTCAAGGCGAGCACTCTACCACTTGAGCTTACAGCGCCACTTCCGGTTTTCTGGTGGTTTATTGGAAGATAGGAGTCTCACGGTCTCTCCTGCCCCGGCGGGCTTTGAACCATGATCCTCAGATCTCAGCCTCCTGAGTAACTAGGATTACAGGCGTGAGCCACCAGCGCCCTGCAAGGCATCTTTTTAATATTCATAAATTTTAACAAATTCACAAGAAAATAAAAACAAAACATGAAGAGAGAACATGTTACTATTAAGCATAAATTGGGTGCAATACACAGGTATTTTAGAAATACTGTCTTTTTAATTATGAAAGGCATATGATATAGCTGATACCTGTTTACTGAGATCTGATTATGAAATTGAAGCTGATAAGCTGGGCTGTAGCTCAGTGACAAAATGCTTATCTATCATGCTGAAGGTCTTGTTTGAGCCCCATTATTGTGAAACAGAGAGAGAGAGAGAAAGAGAGAGAGAGAGGAAGAAATTGAATGAAGCTGAGAAAACTAACATAAAAGTGACAAAGTGACAGAACTATAATTTTAAACCTGGGACTCTTTTAATGCTAGGATTTTATGGCTAAAAAAACCCCAAACACTTAACAGGAAGATATAAGCAGAAAACGGATCCTTAAAGGGTAGAGAAAAGAGCTCAAGGAAAGCAATTTTCCTTGAGTAATTAGCAAGCAGGGGAAATGAAGAAGGAATTTAAGGCAGTGTATGTACTTCTGTTCAAGAAAATGACTATGAAGTAAAGTACTTTGTATGAACTGAATAGGAAAAAGGAATCTTTACATGAATTGAATAGAAAAAATGGAGTGCGAATTGGTTTGGCTTTTTGTTTCTTTTTTCTTTTTTTCTTGCTGGTCCTGGGGCTTCAACTCAGGGCCCAGGTGCTGTCCCTGGGCCTCTTTATGTTCAAGACTAGTGCTCTACCACTTGAGCTACCGCACCATTTCCAACTTTTTTGAGTAGTTTATTATAGATAAGAGCCTCACGGGGAATTTTCTGCTTGGGCTGGCTTCGAACCATAATCCTCAAATTTTAGCCTCCTGAGTGTCTAGGATTACAGGTGTGAGCTACTGGCACCCAGCACAGATTTTTTTTTTAATTTTTTTATTTTTGATTGTGATTAAGTGATTACATAATTTCTAAGTCACAAGTTCATTCTAACTTTCCTGGAGCAAATTGTCTATCACAGTCTGTAATATATAACGGTGTTCACATGTTATACACCATATATGTGATCAGCAGCATGGGGATATTTAGTAGTGGTTCAACCAGATGAGTGGGAGTTCTTTGTTTCTTAAGTCCTGTTAGTTTTGTCATATCACCTAACATTTTGGATTTAGCATCCACTTATCAGGGAGACCATGTACTGTTTGTCTCTTCGTACAGATTGGTTTTAAAGAGATGTATCCTATATATTTCAATTTCCTACTTTTTTCTCCACAAGAGAGTGATTGTTAAATTGCAAAAGTGAATATGTCAGTTTACTGCCTTAAACACTATAGATGTTTACTGTTGTTTGGATAAAAATCCAAAGCTGTTAAGAGTGGTTTGTAGTATCCCATATAATGTGATGCCTTGCTAATTTTTCATTCATGATAATCATGCTTTTCTACTACACAGTCAAGCCATTTTATCCTGCTTTGTGAATGCCACAAACTGTTACCCTAACCAGCAAACGGTTACCTTACCTGTGTAACGGTTTCTTTTCCTGGAATGATTTTTAATCTAACTTCTAGTCATCCTTCAAGTCAAACTTCTTAAATACCAAGACACTGGGGACTAAGGGGTTATTTTGTTTAGACTTTAAGAATGAAGAGACTTTGATAATTAATTACCCATTGGGAGGAAGTTGAGAGAGGATGATAGGTTTCAACCTTGAGCAACCATCAAAATGATGCATAATTACGATGGAAACACTGGAGAAGGAGCTGGCTTGGGAAAAAGATTCTATTTTGAACACAGTTTGAGATGTCCATAAGATATACAACTGGATGTGAGACAGATAGATTACAGGTCTAGAGCTCAGAAAGGAAGTGTAGGCTGGATGTACAAATTTAGAAATTCACAGACATACACAAATATTATTTAAGCTTGTAAGTCAGTAGTAGAGATATGTAGGAAAAGTGAAATTATAAAGAATGAAATTCAGAACTCCACCCTCACACATACAACAAAATATCTAAATTTAAGAGTTGAGTAGAAAAGGTAAGGCGTACTGAGAATGAGAAGCTTGCAAAATAGGAGAAAAATCATAAAAGATGATCATGAAAGAACAGAGTCCAGTGGGGGTTTCAATAAAGTGGAAGTGGTCAAATGTGCTAGGCTCAGGGAAGATCAATTAGCAAAGGTCTACTTTGTAAAATACTGTATCAGGACTGGATGAAAACTGGGTACAAAAATGAAGACAGAGCTGGGCGATGATGGCTTATGCCTGTGATCCTAGCTATCTACTCAGGAGGCTAAGATCTGAGAATTACAGTTCAAAGCCAGCTCGGGTAAGAAAATCTATCATTCTTATTTCCAATTAACCAGCAAAAAGCCAGAAGTGGAGCTGTGGCTCAAATGGTAAAGCACTAACCTCAAGAGAAAAAAGACAATGACAGTGCTCAGCCTCTGAGTTCATTCCAGAGCCGGTACCATCCTCCTCATCAAATGAACATAGGTAATTGGGCATTGGTAACTCATCTATAATCTTAACTACTCAGGAGGCTGAGATATGGGATTGAAGTAAATCAGCCTGGTCAGAAAAGTCTGAAATTTCAGCTCCAAAATAACCAGCAAAAGCCAGGCTGTAGGCATGGCTCAAGTGGTAGAGTTCCAGCAGAGCATGCAAGCCAAGTAAGCTTGAGGCCCTAAGTTCAAAAGCCCAGTACCACCAAAAACAAAAGAGACACAGAAAAAGGGAAAGAAGAAAGAAAGAAAAGAAATGAAGATTACAGTATGGATAACTTTTATCTTTCAAGAAATCTGATTATGGAGTATAGTTAGGCTTCAGTAAGATTCATTTTTCTCAATCCTCAAAATTATTATAACTGTTACTATCTCTAACAGGGTTAGAGATATCAACTATCTATCTATCTATCTGGATAAACTCGTTTTTCTTATCAAAATAATCCCGTAAAGCTTCTATTTCCAGGGGAAAAATACATACCTTTGTTTCTGCTCCATAGTTATAATAAATTTAGTATCTTTCACAAGAACAGAAGCAGCCTGTTGTACACCTTTCCTTGTTGCACAAAACTAAAAGTGAATTAATAATTAATGTATTAATCATAATCAAAATTAAACATCACACTAAAAAATAAGCAACCAAACATCCATACCACAAGTGTCGGTTTCTGATCAGAGTATGCTCTTATAACACTGGAAATTTTGTAGTTTAATGTTAAATCAAACTTAAATTCAGTCTGGTTACTACTGCAAGGAAATCCCAGGACCACTTTCCGAAGGTTCACAGGTCTGTGGCTCTCATCCATTTTTAGACATACAGCAGGTCTTTCACCATCTGAAAGCCATTCTGCAATCTTAATAGAAATAGATGCATTAAATTTTTTTCTATTAAATTTTTCAAAGAATTTTTGTATAGGTAAAATAACATAATTATTAATCACTTTAGAGTTGAAGTATTTCATGAAGTAGTTATTTTTTAATAGTTCAATGATACTTATTTGTTGATATATTGGTAAGTGCTACCAATAGCAATATTTCAAGACTATACCCACTATTTTCCTGTGGCAAATTTCCAATTAAATATTATTGTTTTAGTTTATTTTCCATTATAAGAGTCCAAGTCAAAATAAAAAATTCTATGATGATGTCACAGAAACTTCTTACTATCATAATATTTTGCTACTATCCAGAACTATACCTGAAAATGAAAAAAAGATTCTCATTTTTCTTTAAAATCAAAATGATTAAATATCTCACAAGTCATAACAAACCTCACAGACTAAAATCCTTACTTACATCTTCAGCATTTGGAATTGTTGCAGATACAGCCACAAATCTCATTGGAATAATAGTGATGGTATTTTGCAAAGGCTGAGATAATGACTGTACAGTTTTCATTCTGCTAACTACAACTTCAAGAGTTGGACCACGATTTTCATCTTTTACAACATGTACCTAAGAAATCAAGAAAAAATAATTAGCTATAACTCAAAATTGATGTAATCAATTATAATCTATAATGATATTAACATTTTTTCTTGGAGTATTTTCTACTTTAAGGAATTAAACATATTATTTGGCTGAAAATGTCCCATTTCTTTTAATCGAATCTAATCATTTCATGTGATTTCTCAAAGAAATAATGTGCTTACTACCTCATCAATGAGAAATAGCCGAACCAGTTGGACCAAAGAGTTGTCTCTCCATTTCCTAGTCATGCTGTCCCATTTTTCCTACAGAAAAAAAGAGTGCAAGTAGTTTAATGTGATGAGGGTGGAGGGAAATAGAAAGAGAAAGCAATAGAAAGGTTAACATGACTAATTGTAATATATGTATACGTGAATTACCATGTTCAAATGACACAAATGACAAGAAAGGAAAATAGCCTATGTTAGGTGGTAGCGAGAAGGAGAGGGCCCATGGAAAGAGTGAATGAGAGTGACTATTGTCAAAGTATTTAATATGCATGTGTGAAAATAGAACAATAAATCCCGCTAAAACTGCTTAAAGAAGAGGAGAAAAGGAGTGAGGGAGAGAGACAAAGTAAGTGAATTTGATAAAAGCATATTGTATGTATGTATGGAAATGTCACAATGAAGCTCTCCTTGTACAAGTTATATATTCTAATAAAATATCTTTTAAAAGACATCAATAAGAATTTATTTAAACAAAAGATGGGCAATACTCTGAAACAGACTTAGTAATTAAAAACTATTTAAAGCATTTTGACAGTGATATAAAGCACTTTGTTTTTTAAAAAGTAGGTCCTTTATATTTCTAAGGTTTAATCACAAATTTAAAGTCAAACTGCATATTTTTTAATTCTACCAAGGTAGAATTAGATAGACAGATCATGCTGCCTTGGTAGAATGTATTTTTGCTGAGCCAAACAATTATAAGCAGTATGATTACAAATCAAAATAACAAATAGAATATTCTTTTGTCTATTTTTTATCTTTGTTATTTGTATTCTACCTATTTATTTATTGGTATATTTTGGTGCCTGAATACCATTACTTTTTATGTTAATTTGTTTACAATATAAATATTTATATATTTAATTTGTATTTTCATTTACTTTTTTCTTTTGATATAAAGAAGTAGGTATTTTCTTTTTTTTTTTGGTCAGTTGTGGGGTTTGAACTCAGGGACTGGGTGCTATACCTGAGCTCTTTTGTTCAAGGCTAGCACTCTACCACTTTGAGACACAGTGCCACTTCTGGTTTTCTGGTGGTGACTCTCATGGCCTTTCCTGTCCATGACAGTTTTGAATGCCAGTCCTCAGATCTCAGCCTCATGAGTAGCTAGGATAACAGGCATGAGCCACCAGTGTCTGGTTCATAAAAAGTTAATATTTTCTGTTCAACCTGTTAAATGAAACAGTATATATAATGCTTACTGGAGTTGTCATAATAATATTGGCATGCTGAATCTCAAATAGGTCATCCATTACTGTATCTCCAGTGAGTTCTTTACAATTCAATCCTAATGGTCCAAATTTTTCCTTCCAGTCATCAAAACGTTGACTACACAGAGCTTTTATTGGTGCCACTGTAAAAAATATATTTATTTTGGACATGAATACAATTTTAAAATTGTCATAAATTTTAGTTAATAAAGTTAGGGTAAAAATATGCATCTAGACCTAGTGCTGATAAGTTAAAAAGTTACCAATATAGGTACTGGTATATATAGGGATATAAATTTAAATCATCAGAAAAGCATAAAAATAGAAATAAAGTGACTGCTCAGGTAAGTAAAACTAATCATGGAGAGAGATCAAGCAGAAGATTATTGCTTTTTACTTGTTAAGCCCTTTTGTCCTTATTAAAATTATATTAATTGTAGATAGAGTCTTGCCTAGCACTACTATAAAAAGGGAAGAATTTAGTAGGGCTTGAGTGTAGCTCAGTGGTAGAGTACCTAGCATGTGCAAGACTTTTGCATTCAATCTCTAGCATCACAAATAAATACAATTAAAAAACTTTCTTAAAAATGTATGGGAAATCAAAGAGTAATGCCTATGACCTGGATTTAATTTACTTTTTCTTTTCTGTGTCAATGTTTTTTGTTTTTTTTTTGGGTCCGGTCCTGGGGCCTGAACTCTGGGCCTGGGCGCTGTCCCTCAGCTCTTCAGCTCAAGGTTAGTGCTCTACCACTTGAGCCACAGCACCACTTCCGGCTTTTTTTCTTTTTGCTTATGTGGTGCTGGGGAATCGAACCCAGGGCCTCATGCATGCAAGGCAAGCGCTTTACCACTGAGCCACCTTCCCAGCCCCTCTGTGTCAATGTTTTATTATCATAACTAATCATTATTCTTATATACTTACTGTAAACAATTTTAATGTTTAGCCATGGTAACGGTGCTTCCATAAGCAATCTTGTGATAGCTAGTTCAAATACTACAGTTTTTCCAGAACCAGTTGGAGCACAAATCACAAAATTTCTATCTGTGTAAAGAAGCTAAAAAATAGAATTTATCTGATTGTGTAATCACATGTAGACGAATGAATAATAGTTCAAACATTTTTATCTCTACAATTACTAAAATTTCAGTCTTTCCAATCCCAAACTACACAATTAATATGTCATAGTGTTTTATTTATCAAAGTAATGTGCTTAAACCTAGCATAAGTTCCTTTCTATTCTAGAGAACTTTTTTTTTTTGGCAATCATAGGACTTTATTAAGATACATCACTACTAATTACATAGATGCTCCTAAACCAGAATCCAAAGTCCACAGGAATTTATAGTTGTACACATTAGAAATGACATGTTCAAAACCAGAAGGTTAATATCCTGATGCCCATTTGATAGTATGGAGTGAGTCTGCAAATTTACTTCAAGCTGGTAAAGAGTTTGTGGGCCACACAATGGTCCCTTGCATGCAAGAAGTCAAAGAGCTCATCTGTGCAATCTTCTTCTGTCTGTCATCGAGATGATACACGCGCATGACAGGCCTCTAGATGTTCCCTGGCCTTTGCACATTTCTCCAGCTGCTCACATTGCTCTCTCATTGTTGTCAGGGGATCCACTAATTCCTCCTCTTCCTCTTCTTCCTCAGAGAACTTTTTAAGAACTATTCCAGATAAATTCTTATTCATCCAATAAATACAAACTAATCCATCTATAAAAGTCATGTTTCACTTAACATTTCCTTAACTCCTAAAATGAATGTGGCAGTGACTAGCCCTCTCTTTAGAAAGCACACAACTTAAGAGAAGATTAAATAGTTTCAAGATACTTACATCATCAAAAGCTTTGGACTGTATATAATTGAAGTAAGGGAACTCTTTGAAAATGCTTCTAAATTTTGCCGCTTAGAAGAACATTAAGGAGTCAAATATTTCAGAGTAAAAAATGTTATTGTGTGTGTCGGGGGGAGTGTCAGGAGGGAAAAAACTTGGAAAAAACAGGGAAGAGGTGACACTTTTCAAAAAGAAATGTACTCATCACCTAACCTATCTAACTGTAACCCCTTTGTACATCACCTTCACAATAAAAAAATATTTTTAACTTTAAAATTTTGTTAAATGGACAAAGATCCTGCTAGTATGATGAAATTTTCAATGTTAAATCTAGAACATTAAATCAAATAGCCTAGTCAAGGGGAATAGCACAAAGCAGCACTCTGGAAATACAAAAAGAAGCATAGTACTATGCTTCTATATGTTTCAATCTCCTCCATCATATTTAACTTTAAGTAATAACATTTATATGATTTCTTGTTTCTCCATAGGGACTTTCTAAGTTCCTTTTAGAATTTGGAATGCAAGTAATCTGGGATAATTTCCATTAATTCTATCGTAAGGTGCCAGAATAGCACATTTATATACTGTTATAATATTTCAGATCTATTCTTTTCTCCACCCTCACCCAAGAATGGTAACTCCTAAAGAACCTACTATTTTCTTAACTAACATATTCCAAACAGCTAGATCATAATACTTACATAGTAAGTACTCAGTTGATATTTGTTTGCATTTACTAAATCAAGCTGTTGACATAAATCTGTACTTTATTTTTAGTTGTACAGCATGTCAGAATACTTGTGGCAAAACAAAACTGAAAGTTTAACTCTGTCATGCCATCAAGTTTTGAAGGATTCTTGTTTTATTGTCTTTTCCTATATTAATTTATTACAAGCCTAGAAATGGACTATCATGCTAATTTTTCTCTCATTAGATAGTTCTATATTAGTTTATATTCACAAACTGAATTTCTGACTCAAAGCAGACACAGAATGTTTCCCAGATCATGATAAACTTCAATCATTTATGTCATATATCATCACTCTCATCATCTGAAATCAAATTTTACATTTCATTCAATAAATTCTCATCAATGTCACTCATTGCTGGAAAAGCTCTATAAAACTAAAAATAGTACTCTATGGCAGAATAAGCAAACAAAACTTCTGTTTCATGGATTACAATTCAGTAACAAAAGAATTAGCAAATATATTGTGATAAAATAACTGAAATATTCTCAAATTAAAATAACCTTCACTCATTTTGAATACATACTTAAAAATAATAAAGCAGGGCAGGGAAGGTGGCTCAGTGGTAGAGTGTTTGCCTTGCATGCATGAGGCCCTGGGTTTGATTCCTCAGCACCACATAAGCAGAAAAAGCCAGAAGTGGTGCTGTGGCTCAAGTGGTAGAGGGCTAGCCTTGAGCTGAAGAGTTGAGGGACAGCACCCAGGCCCAGAGTTCAGGCCCACAACCAACAACAACAAGAAAATAATAATAAACCCATGGTTTCCCTTATTTGCAATATCTAGTATATGTCTGAGACAAGCAGAAAAGGTCAAATAAGGTGATGTTAGGGAAATGAACCCTAAGATATGTATTCAAATTTTTTTCTTTCATGCGATTGTTTCTAACACATTTATAAGATTATTTCTTTCTTGCTTTGTATGTCCCTCCCCCACAGTATAACCCCTGCTTTCAGTGTATTTATGTCGGTATAATTTGTGGAGGGGAAGGGGAAAAACAAATCGTTTAAATAGGCATACAGGTGGATCCATTGCAACAATGAAATGTACAATGTCGAAATGTCGAAAAAGAACTTTACAACTTTGGTGGGGGGGGGAAGCGGGGAGGATTGGGTGGGGGCAGGGGGGGAGGATGGGAAGGGATGAGAAGGGGAAACAAAGGAGGAGGCTACAATGCTTGATAAGAAATGTACTCATTATCTTGCCCATGTAATTGTAACCTCTCTGTACAGTATTTTCACACAAAAATAATAATAAAATAAAAATAAAAAAGGAAGAAAATAATAATAAAGCACAATATTTCAGTGAGTTTAACACATATGAAAATTTGGGCAAGATTAAATCAATAGTCATCAGTGTAGAAAGCAGTATGAACTAACAAAGACATTTAAACAACAAAACCATTTTAGCTGTTCTTCTATAGCCTCAAAATCTTTAAAACGCTTGAAAAGGTAGTGCTATATTATGAAAGAGTTCCAGCAAAAGAAGAATCTCTCATCATGTAGCTAGACAATCTCTAACTATTTAATCTATTTCTATGTTCCCAGAGCAATAGAGGTATAGCAGGCTGAGATATCAAGTGCAAAATGTTGGTGGCTATATCAGAAGTTATTACTTCATTATGTATGACACTCTTGACACTATTATCCCCCTCCTGTTTTAAATATATTCAGTTAGATGCATTGGTTGCAATTTTTCATGACTGGTCAAATATGGTTTTTTTTCTTGGTGAAATATGTTTTAACCATATTTCATTAACTCAAATGATTGCATAGTACCTAGGATTGTTGCCTAGATGTCCATAGCTTGACTGCCCAGTAACAAACTCACTTTCTGCTTTGCCAACTAGACAATAAATTTTAGGATTCTAGAGCATTTCCAAACTTTGAGTCACTAATCATATACTACTGGAGCAGTTTTAATGAGATAAGTTGACTGTTTCAAAATGTTCAAGGTGCTGGGAATGTGACTTAGTGGTAGAGTGCTTGCCTAGCATGCAAGAAGTCCTGGGTTCAATTCCTCAGTACCACAAACCCAGAAAAAGCAGGAATGGTGTTGTGGCTCAAGTGGTAGAGTGCTAGCCTTGAGCAAAAGCTCAGGGACAGTGCCTAGGCCCTGAATTCAAGCCCCAGGACTGACAAAAAATTTCCACTGATTATAGATTACTTCTTATAGATTAGTTCTTCTAGACTCTTCTTACAGATTACTACTTTACTAAATCAAGGGCACAGATAGGAGCTGGTGGTTCATGCCTATAAGCCTACCTACTCAGGAGGCTGAGATTTGAGGACTTCAGTTCAAAACCAGCCTGGGCAAAACAGTTAGTGAGACCCTATCAAGAATTAATCAGCAAAACCTAGACTGGAGTTATTGCTTAAGTGCCAGCAGGGAGGAAAAAGTCAAGTGAGAGCTCAAAGCCCTGAGTTGAAGACCCTGTCATTGGCACACAAACAAAACAAGACAAACAAAATCTCAAGGACAGATCTGCATGAGTTGAATCCCTGCTACCTGGGAGACTATAAAAGGAGAACTGCTTAAATTCAGGGATTAAGATCCACCTGGCTAAGGTAGTAAGATCATGTTTTAGGGGGAAAAAAAGTTAAGTTTAAAGCAAACGAACAGAAACAAGGCCACACATGGTGGTATATGACTGTAATCCCAGCATTTGAGGAGGCTAAGAAAGGAAGATCATGAATTCAGTGACAGTCTGGGCCACATAGAGACCCTGTCCAACCAAACAAATAACACAAAGCTCACTTCTTTATCCTCTCACAGGCCGGTAACAAACGGTTCACAAACTGGTACCTGGATTGCAGGCCACTTGAAGTAACATTATCATATCACAGTATCTCTTACATTACTCAAAAGATTTCCCTTTCCCTCTTTTTATCTGTCAACCAATATAAACACAAGGAAACGAAAGTATGTTTAAAGTATTATTTCATAAACATAAAGCAGATGTTCTGAAATAATTTAAAGGATACGGATTTCTGCAACAGCTTTCAAAGAACTTAAGCCATTTTTGGTCACACCTAAAAAAATGCACATATAAAACCTTACACACTTACATGGATTTTTAAAATCTTTTCTAAAATAAAAGGCTTTCAATAAAATTTGTATAACTTTTTGTTGACTACAGTTGATAGCATAGTTAAAAATATTAGGACACAGTTAAAAACAACACAATAATAATAAAGAAATGCAGAAATTACACATAGAAAGATAATATACTTAAACTTACTATATTTTGTGTTCTTTCCTACGCTAAGAAATTCAGATTAATTTGTGTTTTTATAAAAACAGAAGAAGCAAGAAATTACCTTGAATATCATGAGGCTGGGATGCAATTGAAAAAGATGATAATTTAAATATATCTTCTCCAATTTCAGAAGAAGGAAAAGCACCATCTGCTGGAAGCATGTTTGCAGAAGATTGAGACTTCTGGTTATTATTTCCACAGTTCCTTGATTTCCCCTTGTTCACTTCTCTTTGGGTAATTTTCACTGAGCCAAGATCATAACGTAAGTGTGCACAGTCACTGGCATAAGTATTTTCATGCACATTTTCACAAATTTTAAATAATCTGCAAAATAAAACACACCACCATTACAACATGTTTTCTACTTCCAACAGTTGCTTAGCATTTGAAAAACTAGCAAATAATTTTCTCCTTTAGAAATATTCATAGTATGGTTTATTCAAACAAAAAAGTTAATTGAGAAGTTCCAGGAAGATGGCGGAGGAGAAGCTGGAGGCTAAACAAGCTCAGTTCCAGCGAAGTCCTAAGCCAGAGAATCACACCAAGTGTGCCATCACAGTACAGAGAGTTAGGCCAGAGAGGGAAAATCCAGGCAAGGAGACAGCTCCCAGCACTTGCCAGCAGCCGTGGCTGCAGCGGCGGCAGAGGCAGCGGCGGCAGAGGCAGCGGCAGCCATAGCTGCCATACCTGCAACACAGAGAGTTCAGGACAAAGGCGCCAGAAGCAGCCGGCGAGTGGATTCTACTCAACACCAGCAAGAACGGACAACGAGCAGACATCTTCATCCTGCAGATCACAGACCAGAAACGACCCAGGAACCAAGACTCAGGCATGAGTAGAAGCCTGACAACCTCATTCCTTCTCAGGGAGCAGAGGAGGGAAGGTCACCCCTCCTCCCCCACTACTGGAGATCTCCATCTTTGAGACTGACAAAGGCCTGGCTGAGCAGCTAGCTCTTAACTCAGGCCTTGGAAAAAAACAAGAGAGTCATTTAGCAGGTCACAGGAACCTAACCTGACCTGCCAGGCTCAGCTCCACCCAGGGAAAAGTCTCCCAGCCCAGGCTGAGCAAGCTCCGCCCGCCCCAGGAGTGGCTTTCTTCACAGGGTAAACAGAGCCAGAGGGTGCCTCTCCCTACAACAGCCATGACAATCAATTGAAATTCAGTAAACATAAACCCTGAGAATGGCTCCAGGCTGGGCTCTGAAGCTAGCCCCACAGGGAAAAGCTACGTTTGCTGAAAGGCCTCAACTCTACCCAGAACCTAGCCTCATCACAGCATCTCCAAACTAGAGGAAACAGCCATCTCCCTCTTTTGTGATACTCAAAGCAAATCTCCTTCCCACTGAACTAGCTTGGGAGAGGATCACAAAATCCTGGGTAAAGCAGAGCATTTTTCTGCCTGCTCAAACAAACTGACTTAAGAAACCAGCAAAGCCACAGGAAAATCAAACACTACAAGCAGACCAGAGACTTCAACAAGAGACTGGTTACAGACACAAGGGAGACACAGGATCTTCCCATCCCCCCCAAAAAAATCAAAGAACTCTTTTTTTATACCTTTTATAAAAATTTTTTTAAACTTCTTTTAATTTTTAATTTAAAAAATGGTTTATATTAAATTTTTTCTTCCTCTTATAATTTTTACTTTAGAGGTATATGTGTGTGTGCTTTCTTTTCTTTTCTTTTTGTTTAACTCTACTGACCTTTTGATCCTTTTTATCCTTTCTCATTCTTTTCACTTTTTCTTCTCTTTCATTCTTCTTTGCGTGACTTAATTGCTGTTCTGCTCATCCTCAGATATACCTATAGTCAATTATTAGACCTTATCCCCCATTGTGTACACACTTAATCCAGAAATTTTTTACTCAATTAAAACCCTCTTAGACTATAGAAGTGGCGCTGTGGCTCAAGTGGTAGAGCACTAGCCTTGAGCTGAAGAGCTGACAGCGCCCAGGCCCAGAATTCAGGCCCCACGACCAGACCCCCCCAAAAAAACCCTTAGACTTAGGGCTAGGAAGGTGGCTCAGTGGTAGAGCACTTGCCTTGCATGCATGAGGCCCTGGATTCAACTCCTCAACACCCATAAGCAAAAAGAAAAAAAGCCAGAAGTGGCGCTGTGGCTAAAGTGGTAGAGTGCTAGCCTTGAGCTGAAGAGCTGAGGGACAGCGCCCAGGCCCAGAGTTCAGGCCCCATGACAGGGCACCCCCCCCAAAAAAAAAGAAAAAACCTCTTAGACTTAAATTCCTTAATAGCAGTACTATCTCTACCTATATAATATTTTAAGCATTTTTAAGTTTTTCACGTCTTTCTATCCCTCCCCTTCTCTTATCCTATCCCTGTTCTTCTCTGAATATTACGTTTTTATATTTGCATAAGTTTTAAGTGTTTCACTTTTTAATTTTTAATTTGTTTTTCTATTTTTTGTCTTTTTTTCTTTTTCTTCTATTTCTCTCTCTCTACTATCATTCTATTCAACCTATTTCCCGCTTTGAGATTAGGACTTAGTTAACTCTCCCTCTACCTTTCCACATCCCTCTATTCCTATTTTTACCCACATCTCTCCCTAAACCTAATAATTTCTGGTTTGCCAAATTCTTCTTTGTGGTTCGTAGCCCATTAATACATAGTTGTTTGGTGTTGAATAGTTATATCTGTTGAACTAGATTGTATCTGCAGACTTTTGACTGTGCAACTACCGACTTTGGTTGATGCTTGCCTTAAGATAGTGTTCTAGCACAAAACTGGTGTCACTTTCATCCCAAATGGGCAGAATAAGCCGGAAAAATACAAGAAAAATGGCAAGTCTGGGTATCTCATGATAATCAGGGGACAGAACAGATAATGAATAATCCAGAGGAGAGTTCCTAAAAAGCTCTACAAACACTACTAGTAAACATGATAAATGAAAAGATTGAAAACCTGCAAAGGACTCTGTGAGCGTGACAGAGAGAGAGAGGAGGCAAGCCAAAGGTCAATACAGGAATATCATGAGCGTGAGGAAGCTACTCAAAGATTGATACAGGAATTGCATGAGCAGCTTGAGACCACTCAAAGAGAAATAAAGGAATGGTGTGAGCAGGCTGAGATCAGACAAAGAGATAGATAGGAATTGTGGGAGCTGGCCAAGAACAGACAAAGAGAAAGTCAGGAATGGCGTGAGCAGGCTGAGAACACTCAAAGAGAACTACAGGAATCGCATGAACCTGAAGAAACTAATCAAAGAGTAATACAGGAATTGAGAGAGCAGGATGAGAATACACAACGATCACTAAAGGCCTTCATGGAATCCATAAACAGAGAGCTGAAAGAAGTCAGGAAGACCACAAAGGGAATGCTGAATGGAACCCAACAGAAGGAATGGGAGTCCAAGGAAACCATAACCAATCAACTAAGTGATTTGAGAATAAACATTGAACACCAAATTAAGGAAGTAAAGAAGTTCATACAAGATCTAAAACAAAGCTCCAACAAAAAATTTGAAGCCATCAAGCCGACCAATTAGAAGGAAAAGAAATAAAAAACAAAGTAGAAAGTCTTGATAGTAGGTTAGACCATGCAGAAGATCGAATCTCAGGGATTGAAGACAGCCTAGATATTACAGAGAAAGAACATACAACCATCCGAGACAAATCCAAGAAATATGATCAATCGATTCAACACTTGGAAGACACCATCAGAAGGCCTAATCCTAGGATAATGGGTGTAGAGGAGCACCTAGAGACAGAAGTTAATGGTCTAGGAAATTTGTTTAGCAGGATCCTAGCACAGAACTTCCCAAACATGCAAAAAGATAAACCTATTCAGATACAAGAAACTTTTAGAACTCCAAATAGACCAGACCAGAACAGGACATCCCACCATCACATTATAATCCGCACAGGATTAATTCAGACCAAGGAAAAGATCCTTAAAGCTGTCAAGGAGAAAAGATCAATCACCTATAAAGGAAAACCAATTAGAATCACCTCAGATTTCTCAGCAGAGACAATCAAAGCAAGAAGAGGCTGGAATGATGTATGCCATGCCCTAAAGACAAACAACTATCAACCAAGAATACTGTACCCAGCTAAACTCTCCTTCATAACCGAAGGTCAAATAAAAACCTTCTGTAGCAAAGAAAAATTGAAACACTGTATCTCCACAAAACCAACCCTACAAAAGATTCTTAAAGATGTCCTACACGTAGAAAACCAACAAGACCACAATAAAGACCAAGAAACTACACCCAAACTGAGAATCCAAGAACCATAGGAAGAACCTAGTTGTCACATCCCCCAAGAAGGTGGGTAAAATGGCAGGAATTCCCAAATACCTCTCAGTCCTATCTCTCAACATTAATGGACTTAACTCTCCAATTAAGCGACATAGACTGTCCAGTTGGATTAAAAAGCAAGATCTTTCTATCTGCTGCTTCAGGAGTCACACTTGCCCATAAAAACAAACACATTTTGAAAGTGAAACGCTGGAACAAAATCTACCAAGCAAACGGCCCCCATAAATAGGCGGGAGTTGCAATCCTAATATCAGAAAAATAGACTTCAAATTAAAATTAGTGAGAAGAGATAAAGAAGGTTGCTACATACTAATTAAGGGATCTCTCCTTCAGGAGGATATTACAATTCTAAATATCTATTCACCAAACAACAGAGCATCCAAATTTATACAAGAAACACTACTTTCCCTCAAATACCACATAGGTCCAAAGACATTAATTCTTGGGGACTTTAACACACCGCTTTCCCCACTAGATAGGTCAACTCAGCAAAAACTCAACAGAGAAACCGCAGATCTAAACAACTGCATAGATCAACTAGATTTAACAGACATCTACCGAATATTTCACCCAACATCATCAGAATACACGTTTTTCTCAGAAGCACATGGAACATTTTCCAAAATAGTCCACATTTTAGGCCACAAAGCAAACTTGTCCAAATTCAGAAACATTGAAGCTATACCTTGCATTCTCTCAGACCACAAGGGAATAAAATTAGAACTCAACACCAAAAGCCACCAAAGAAAGTCCTGTAACACATTGAGGCTGAACAACACACTGCTGAATCATGAGTGGGTCATGGAAGAGATTAGAAAGGAAATTCAAATGTTCATGATATCCAACAAAAATGAACACACAAATTACCAGCTCCTCTGGGACACAGCAAAGGCAGTACTCAGAGGCAAGTTTATAGCTCTGAGTTCCTACGTCAACAAATTGGAGAGATCTGAAACCAACAATTCAATGAGGCATCTAAGCCTCCTTGAAAAAGAGCAGCAAGATAAACCCCAATCCAGTAGATGGAAAAAATAATTAAAATTAAATCAGAATTAAATGAATTAGAATCCAAAAAGACCATAGAATCAACAAAACAAAGAGTTGGTTCTTCGACAAAATTAAGAGACCCCTAGCAAGTCTTATCAGAAAAAGAAGAGAACACACCCAAATAAATAAACTCAGAGATGAGAATGGAAACATCACCACAAAAAAAAACAAGATTCAGAACATAATAAGGGAATACTTCTCAAACTTTATGCTAATAAATGTACCTTTTCCTAGCAAATATTGACATGCCAAAACTAAACCAAGATGAGTTAAACCATCTTAACAGGCCCATATCAAGCATTGAAATAGAAACAGTAATGAGACCACCCATCTAAGAAAAGCCCAGGACCAGATGGTTTTACAGCAGAATTCTACAACGCCTTCAAAGCAGAGCTCACACCAATACTCCTCCAACTCTTCATTGAAAGTGAAAGAGAAAGTTCACTACTGAACTCATTCTATGAAGCCATCTAACCCTCATCCCAAAACCAGGCAGGGACTCATCAAAGAAACAGAACTATAGATCCATTTCTTTGATGAACATTGAGGCAAAACTTCTCAACAAAAATTTGGCAAATCGACTTCAACAATTCATCCAAAAAATCATACACCACAATCAAACAGGATTCATTTCAGGGATACAAAGCTGGTTCAATAAACACAGATCAATTAATATAATTCATCACATCAACAGGAGCAAGGATAAGAACCACATGGTATCTCAATAGATGCAGAAAAAGCATTTGACCAGATCCAACACCCCTTTATGATGAAGGTTCTGGAAAAATTAGGAATCCATGGAACATTCCTCAATACAATAAAGACTGTATATGACAAACCTACAGCCAGCATTATACTTAATGGTGAAAAACTAAAGCCATTTCTTCTTAACTCAGGAACAAGACAAGGATGCCCACTCTCTCCACTTCTCTCCAAGCTAGTATTAGAATGCCTAGTTGCAGCAATAAGACAAGATGCAAACATAAAGGGGATCCAAATAGGGAAAGAAGAAGTAAAACTCTCCCTCTTTGCAGATGACATGATCTTGTATTTAAAGAATCCCACAGACTCCACTCCCAAATTACTCAAGCTGATTCAAAACTTTAGCAAAGTAGCAGGGTATAAAATTAACCCTCAAAAATCAATGGCTTTTCTGTATGTCAACAATGAGAAAAGTGTGGCTGAAATCATGAAAGCAACTCCATTCGTAATAGCCCCACAATAAATTATTTAGGAATTAACCAAAGAAGTGAAGGACCTCTATGATGAAAACTTTAAAAGCTTGAAAAAGGTAATCAAAACAGAACTTAGAAAGTGGCAAAAACTCCCACACTCCTGGATTGGAAAGATCAACATCGTGAAAATGGCAATACTTCCCTGCGACGGACCAGCTCGGCTGGAGCACTGGGACCGATGGGACAGGGATCTCGGGATAGGTGGGCAAGGAGTCGGCGAAGTGACAAACAGACAGAGACTCAAAAGAGTTGCGTCTGAGTGTATCTTTATTGAGGAGAATTAACATTTTTATACAGTGTGTGATTGTGACATAGATTCTTTATTTAAGCATGTAATCAATTTTTTAAAGGCAAAGCACTGATGAATTACATGAAATTGATGACTATCCCACCAACTGTTTAAGCTAAGTGGTGAGAAACAAGTCTAGCATATTGTTTAATAGAATACATCATCTATTCAGCCTTTTTATGTTTAATAATTAACAAACCTAAAACAGGGCTGTACTTATATTGCACTTTTTATTTTTACCCAACTATTTTCATCTTTATAAGCTCCTGTATAAGGAAATGGTTCTTTGGTTGGTTCAGGAAATATGATGTTACTAACTTTATATTTTGTGTGAAACCACCATCTATTCCCTATAACGTAAGTTGGACTAAACTTAATCATAACTGTTGGAAGAATCTTTCTTCTTCTTTTATAATCAGAGGTCCCTTCTTTTTTAGAACTCTCTGAACTACTGGGATAACTCTTTCTAACTTAGTTTAATTCATTGATTTTGTCTGTTGGACATACCTGGAAATTTTAAGTCTCTATATTTACTATGCGTGAGCTGCAAAACCGCTTGTGAAGTTGTAGGAGTTTCTGGAGGCAATGTCACATCAGATGATAGATTGATTGGGGCATTGCCCACATTTAATCTTTGGTCTTAGTTTTTATTACGTAGAGAAGCCGTCTCTATTGGACTGGAAAGATACAACATGCTCTGTTCGCGGATCAATAGAAAAACAGCCAAATCGAGAATAAAGGCAACGAATGTACAGCCAAGAAGAATATAATAAGAATAAAGGGACACACACACACACACACACAAATAAAAAAAAAGAATAAAGGTAGAGGCTATAAAGGTGCAGCCAAGTGTATGGGAAGCCTTGAACCAACACCCCATTCCTGCAGGCATGCTTCCTTGAAGCTCTTTGTCCAACATGATCTCTCACGCAGACTCTGCAGAAGGTGGCGTGACACCCACTGGTCACAGAAAGATGTCCACTCAGCTGGAGATACCAGGAACCACAAATCAGAAGCCATCTATCCACCACAGGCAGCTTTATGGAAGTGCTCCGCCCACCTGCGCCAGCCTCTCTTTGCTGAACCCAGCTAAGGACTCCTTGCAGACACATCTTCATGGCTGCTTTGCCTGCTGTGATCTCTGCTCCTTTCCAAACGCTTGCTTTGGCAGCTTCCCCTCCATTGTGCCTGTGCCTCTCGGACTGGGTTCCCATGGTGGTTGGATATTGAGCTGCTTGTTAGAGGAGGAAACAAGAGTTGTTGTATACAATGGCAGGCCTGAACTGGCCTGGAGGCAGGACAGACACTCTTCCAGGTGGGACTTGTCAGGGCACAGGGCAGGCATCCTGCCACTGGGCCCTGGGTCACTGTGGTGAGCAGCAGTCAGCAGTCACACTGGAACTTCTCTTTCTCAGAGAACAATGGGTTAAGTCTGACCAGATTGTCTTCTCTAGGGAATCTGGCTCTCCACCAACTCCTGGGGGATGCCTGGGGCTTGAGTCTAGCCAGGCTCCACTCCTGTCCAGAACCTTTCATTCCAGAAGTTTCAACCAAGTGTATGTGGCGTGGCACTTCCCAAGGCTATCTACAAATTCAATGCGATACCTATCAATATTCCAACTTCATTCTTCAAGGAAATAGAAGAGGCAATCCAAAAATTCATATGGAACAATAAAAGACCCCGCATAGCAAAAAACGATCCTCAACAGAAAGAACAGCGCTGGAGATTTCAAACTACAAAGCCATAGTAATCAAAACAGCTTGGTACTGGCACAAGAACAGACCTCAGGACCAATGGAATAGAATTGAAAACCCAGAAATGAACCTACAGACCTATAGCCATCTAATCTTCGATAAGGGAGCTAAAAAAATAGAATGGAAGAAAGACAGCCTCTTCAGTAAATGGTGCTGGCAAAATTGGTTAACTACTTGTAGAAAACTAAAGCTAACTCCTTATATCACCCTGCACCAGAATCAACTCAAATGGATCAAAGACCTCGGAGTCAAAGCAGACACTCTGAAAACATTATAGGATGCAATAGGAGAAACCCTAGGTCTCCTTAGCACAGGCTGAAATTTTCTCAATAGAGACACAGAAACACAACAAATCAAAGAAAGGTTGGAGAAATGGGATTGCATGAAATTGCTGAGCTTCTGCATGGCAAAGGACATAGCTAGCAAAATCAATAGAAAGCCCATGGATTGGGAGAAGATCTTCACTAGCCATACAATGGACAAGGGTCCCATATCTAAAATATACCTGGAACTCAAAAAATTAAATCCCCCAACAACAAATCTTCAAAGAAACAACTGCCCAGTAAATAAGTGGGCTCAGGACTTAAAAAGAAACTTCTCTGAAGAGGAAAGAAGGATGGCCAATAGACACATGAAGAAAAGCTCAACCTCCCTAGCCATAAAGAAATGCAAATCAAAACAACATTGAGATACCACCTCACCCCAGTTAAAATGGCTATAATCAAGAACTCTAATAACAACAGATGCTGGAGGGCATGTGACAGAAGGGAACCTTACCGCATTGTTGGCAGGAGTGTAAACTTGTTCAACCACTTTGGAAAGCAGTATGGAGGTTCCTCAAAGGACTCCACATAGAGCTCCCCTATGACCCAGCAATCCCACTTTTGGGCATTTACCCAAATGTTCACAAACAAGACCACACTAAAGCTACCAGCATAACTGTTTATTGCAGCATTATTTACCATAGCTAAGATATGGAACCAACCCAGATGCCCCTCAGTAGATGAATGGATCAAGAAAATGTGGTATATATACACAATGGAATTCTATGCCTCCATGAGAAAGAATGACACTGCCCCATTTGTTAAGAAATGGAAAGACTTGGAAAAAATTCTATTAAGTAAGCCAGGCCCTTATTTGCAATAACTAGTATATGTCTGAGTCAAGCAGAAAAGGTCAGATAAGTTGATGTTAGGGAAATGAAACCTAAAATATGTATTCAAATTTTTTTTCTTTCATGAGATTGTTCCTAACACATTTATAAGATTATTTATTTGTTGCTTTGTATGTCCCTCCCCCAAGGTATAACCCTTACTTTCACTGTATTTGATGTTGGTATAATTTGTGGCGGGGAAGGGAAAAAACAAATCGTTTAAATAGGGATACAGGTGGATCCATTGCAACAATGAGATGTACAAGTAGTTATGTCGAAAAACAAACTTTACAACTTTGGTGGGGGGGAGGAGGCTCGGGTGGGGAAACTGGGGGGGAGGGGAGGAGAGGATGAGAAGGGATGGGAAGGAGAAACAGAGGAGGAGGCTACAATGCTTGATAAGAAATATACTCATTATCTTGCCCATGTAATTATAACCCCTCTGTGCAGTATTTTCACACACACAAAAAAAAGTTAATTGAGGGCTGGGAAGGTGGCTCAGTGGCAGAGTGCTTGCCTTGCATGCATGAGGCCCTGGGTTTGGTTCCTCAGCACCACATAAGCAGGAAAAAAAAGCCAGAAGTGGCGCTGTGGCTCAAATGGTAGAGCGTTAGCCTTGAACTGAAGAGCAGGCCCAGGACTGGACTCCCCCCCAAAAAAAATTTAAAAAAAAAAGTTAATTGAGCAGGTACTGGTAGCTCATGCCTGTAATCCTAGCTACTGAGGAGCCCGGGGTCTGAAGATTGTGGTTTAAATCTAGCTTGGGTAGAAACTCCAATTAAGCACCCAAACAGCTGTGGCTCAAGTGTTAGAGTACTAGATTTGAGCAGATAAAAATTCAATGACAGTCCTGAGTTCAGACTCCAAGATTGGCACCAAAAAAAAGAGTGAATTATTCTTCTAAAATATGACTTGCTAAATGTATCGCTGATTTACATACATTCATTTTCCTAAAATCCAGGTAAATCCTTTCCGGTAGCCAGCCTGTGTAACTACCAAAGTACTGGAGAAACACAGTGTGATTTTTCAAGACTAGGTCTTACGAGATATCTTCCCTTCTATGCCAAGTCTTTTTTATTTTTTTTTTTAAGGTCTGATCGTGGGCTTGAACTCTGGGCCTGGGCTCTTCAGCTCTTCAGCTCAAGGCTAACACTCTGTGGCTTGAGCCACAGCGCCACTTCCAGTTTTCTAGTTAATTGGAGATAGAGTCTCACTAATGTTCCTTCCTGGGCTGGCTTTGAACCATGATCCTCAGATCTCAGCCTCCTGAGTAGCTAGGATACCTTGCCTTGCCCATTAGCCACTCAAAAACCAAAAATGGAGCTGTGGATCAAAGTGGCAGAGTGCTATCCTTGAGTAAAAAACAGCTCAATGATAACATCTAGTCCCTGAGTTGAAGTCCATGACAACAACAAAAAAAAAAAGGGAAAAAATTAGTGTTAGAAGTTTTATTTGAGGGGTTGGGAAGATGGCTCAGTGGTAGAGTGCTTGCCTTGCATGCATGAGGCCCTGGGTTTGATTCCTCAGCACCACATAAGCAGAAAAAAAAAAACCCACAGAAGTGGCCTGTGGCTCGAGTAGTAGAGCACTAGCTTTGAGCTGAAGAGCTGAGGGACAGTGCCCAGACCCAGAGTTCAGCCCCCATGACCAAAAAAAAAAAAAAAAAGGAAGTTTTATTTGATAAGTAATTGTCCATAGTTGTAGGGTAAAATAAGATGTTTAGAGAGAAATGTGTAATCTATAAAGAACAAATTTGGGAGAATTATGGAAAAGGTCATTCTGATCAAGCACTGGAAACTTTGATGGGCATGTTAAATTTCAAGCCCACTGTAAAAAACCTTTTGAAGTCCAAAAAATAAAAAAAAATAAAAGACAGATTAGGGGGATTATGTGTCACCTCAAATATTTATTATTTGTATAGTTAGATAAAAATCTTCTTTGAATTATTTTGAAATGTACAATCTACCATTATTTTTAATGATACTTCTAATGTGCAACCGAACACCAGAACTTATTCCTGAGACTGTATTTATTGACTAATATCTGTCCTTTCACCTTTCACTCCTACTTTCAGCCCTAATAACCACAATTCTATTTTCTACACCATCATTTTTGATTCTACGTATGAATGAGATCTTAAGTTATTTGTCTGGCTTAGGTTACCTAACATATTCCAGATTTACCCATATTGATACAAATGACAGAATTTTGTTGATTTTTTTAGAGTTTCTGTGTTTATCCTACAGTGGGATTATATCTTGATAAACACATCATAAACTAAAATATTCTAAGTTGAATTAAGAAAGTAAATATTATAAATTAGCAACACAGTACACTGTAGAGCAGTTGTTTATCCTGTAGGCATGGGGCTGACAGGAAACTGAGCAAAATACTTCCTAAGATCACTAGCATTTAAGGTATTTAACCATGTATTTTTATTGTTTGTGCCTGCCCACTAAAAGATAAGCCTCCAGACCTAACAATGGCTAGCACATAATTGCCTCTCCTGGTACTGTTTTCTCATTTATAGTCTATTGTATTTAATACTTTGGATATTGTTTTTTAGGCATATTTTTTAATTGAATATTATTTAGTTCACTTATTTACCTTTTTCGAAATGCTGATGTGCTTTCTCCTTTATCTTCTGCCATATTGACTAATTCCATTTCACCAAGAACATTTTTTTCAAACGGTGCCATTTCAATGCCCATGTAACTTTTATATTTCTGAGAAGAACCATAAGTCAGTTTGCCAGCAATATGTGATAAATTACTGTTATCCATTCTTCCTGAATTTAGATTATCTTGTTCATATTTATTAAGGGAAAATTGCATGTTTTGTCTTGGTAATACATAATCTGCATAGTCATTAGTAATCTTTAAATTTGATGTCAACATTTGTGGTCTCTTTTCTTGACCTAGGAAAAAGGAATATGTTAATTATTATTACATGTTCTTTATTAAAACAAATTTTCAAGATGATAATGGAAAAAATTGCTAAAGTTTTTCCAAAGAGTTTATAGGTAGATTTAAAAAATTAAAAGAAAAAATTAGTTCAATGTAATCTACAATACTATATGTAGGTCTGAAATCCAGGTGGCTATTGAAGAAAGCTCAAAAAAAAAAAGCACTTTTGTTTGTTTGTTTGTTTTTGCCTGGAACCAGGACTTGAACTGAGAGCCTTGAGCTTGTTCAGCTTCTGGTTCACAGCTGACACTCTGCCACTTGAACCCACCTCCAACCAAGCTTTTTGCTGGTTAACTGGAGGTGGAATCCCTCAGACTTCTCTCCTCCAGCTGGCATTTAGCCACAATTCTCCACATCTTAGCCTCCTGAGTAGCAGAAGTACAGGTTAGAGGCACCAGCACCCAGCCTTAAGTCAGAATTATTATAATCAAATTCACAATTTATAGAGCATCTATGTTAAAAAATAGGTTTAGTTCCTGACCTAAAAAATAACTATAATTTTTCCCAAATGATATAATTTACAAGCAATTATGCAGATTTAATACTTCATATAATTTTCATTGACAATACTAGGATATGAACTCACTAGGAAGATGCTTTGCCACCTGAAACACAACCCCAACACTTTTTTAGTTTACTGTGTGTGTGTGTGCGTGCCAGTCCTGGAGCTTGAACTCAGGACCTGGGCCCTGTTCCTGAGCTTTGTTGCTTAAGGCAAGTGCTCTATCATTTGAGCCACAGCTTTACTTCTAGATTTTTGGTGACTAATTGGAGATAAGAGTCTCACAGACTTTCCTGCCCAGGCTGGCTATGAACCATCATCCTCAGATTTCAGCCTCCTGAGTACCTAGGATTACAGGCATGAGCAACCAGCACCTGGTTTATTTTATAATCTTGACCCTAATATCCAGACAAGGAAATGTGACAATTTTAAACCTGTATTAGAGTAAAAGAACTTTAAAGCTTTCTTTACAGAGATTTTCAAGAATCTCTAGGAGGCCTAGTGGGAGTCTAGAAGTCTCTTTTGTTTAATCTTTATTAATTCTCAGTGATTCATGTCTTTTATTAGTAGTTTCCATATATATATATATATATATATATATATATATATATATATATATATATATACTACAATATACATGCTATGTATTATTTGCTACATTCGAGTGCATTTTTATAAGACATATAAAATATGAGGCTTAATAAGAATATTAAAATTTTCTAGAAATATTACATTAGATAATACATAGTTTGAATGTGTTTTTGTTTTCTTTGTTTTTTTGCAAGGCCTGAGGATTGAACTCAGTCTCTCACACATGCTAAGCACATACTCTACTACTGAGCTGTATTTCCAGCCTGAGCCTTGCTTTTGAGTTCTATAAAAATGTCAAACTATATACAATCTTTTGCACCTTTTCATTTTTAGTTAATATACTTCAAGGATTTGGATCCCAGAGGACCTTGGCATTAGTAGAGAACATGACAAACTAAACAACAGTGACAGGAGTTTTAACAGTCAGAAGAAAAAATATTCACAGAGTAGGATCCAAACAAGTGTGTGATGGTATCTTGTACATTGAATAAATGTATTTTAGATCTTAAGATTTGAAGGGAACTATTTTGAGTAAGAGAAGCCTCTTCCATTTCATTTTACTAAGATAAAGGAATTAACATTTTAATGTGTCATTAGATTTTGCTATATTAACATTAACTGCCTGAGTTTGGCTTCACAACCCATGTGGTAATTTACCTAATAGTTTATGACTTTCTATTTCTTCCTCTAATTCCTGAATATCTGGAATATCAGTAGTCAATGAAGCAGGAGGAAGAAACCAATCCAATGATTTTTCATTGTCTGGAAAGCTAAATAAAGTATAAAATATGAATATATGTTAGTAAAATTATAACAAACTTTGTTAAACATTCCTCAACTTTCTACCATAAACAGTAAAATAGTAAATAGTAAATAATTCTCAAATGGTAGCATTTTAACTATACATAATGCATCATACATTATGCATTACTTATGACACACCTCACTCATTATCATGGGAAAGAATGTGCAATGATACTATTACTACTATTCTAGGTTATTCCTGTAACATTATTAAAAATTAACATCCTAACTGAAATAGTCTTCATCTAGAACCTCTACAAACTAGTTGAAGCAACAGCTAAAATGAAGTACAAGAATCAGCTGAAACTGGGCTGGGAAGGTGGCTCAGTGGTAGAGCGCTTGCCTTGCATGCATGAGGCCCTGGGTTTGATTCCCCAGCACCACATAAGCAAAAAGAAAAAAAAGCCGGAAGTGGCACTGTGGCTCAAGTGGTAGAGCACTAGCCTTGAGCCTTGAGCTGAGGGACAGCGCCCAGGCCCAGAGTTCAGGTCCCATGACCGGACCTCCCCCCCAAAAAAAAGAATCAGCTGAAACTGACAATCTCTTTATGAGTCTATATAGTAAATGGTGTGGTCACTGGCAACCTCAGCATCTTTACTCATCTTTCAGCTGGGATCTTATCACTGTCTTGTAACTGTAACTATTGTTGTAGTTATTTTCCAGTCAAAAGAAAATGTGTTAGGCAACAGGAAATAAAGTTCAGAAAAGAATCATACATTCTGGCCTATCTTTACATAGTATTTTATATATATAGTGTTTATTTTAGTATATTTTCAATTATTATTATTATATTATATTATTATTTTGGTCCATCATGGGGCTTGAACTCTGGGCCGAACACCATCCCTCAGCTCTTCAGCTCAACACACTATAGCGCTCTACCACTTGAGCCACTGTGCCACTTCAGGTTTTCTGAATGGTTTATTGAAGAGTCTCATGGACTTTCCTGCCCAGGCTGGCTTTGAACTGTGATCCTCAGATCTCAGCTTCCTGAGCAGCTAGGATTATAGGCGTGAGCCATCAGTGCCCAGCTCATTTATTATTTTTTAGTATATTTATTTCATTTTCTGTCCATTTTCATTTAGGATGTTAAACTCTTTGAAGTAAAAGACCTGGTCTTTTATTTTGTTGTTTCTTATAGCACTTAGCTATGGACCTATTTTTCCAATCAAAAACCTATAGCACATTATCTGATAACAGGCCAGAGTATCTGAAGTTTAGAACTATGTTGAAACATCACCAAGATCACACTCAAGATTATGTACTACTCCTTGCTATGAGGAAACCAAGCACAAGTTTTCAATGGTCCTCTCCCACTGGAGTCACACTGGTCACATTAAGTAATGAGATGTATGACAACATGAATGAAATGTTACCAATGAGAGAAACGCATTAGGGCCTCAGTGCCCAGGGATTTTGAGGACAATCCCTTTAAAGGGATATTGGAACCCTGGCCCCTTCTTGATGTATTAGCATCCTCTGTTGGACACAGAAATTCCAGAATCCCAAAATAAAAGCTTTTTAGCTTAAGCTATATTTGTATAAGCCGTTCTTGTACAGGTAGCCTCTGTTATCAATTAATAGTGGTGAACTTCCTGAAATCTAAGTTCTCAGACTCCAGCCAAAGCCAAACCTTGCAAGAAGTTTTTGTTTTGTTTTTATTGTTTCTTAAGGATAGCAGTTTAAGCCTAATGTTATGTTTTCTGATAGGGAGTATTCCAGAAAATCTGAGAAAGAGGGTAATATATGAGGCATCTATCTGACTCCACTATTCAGCCTCCTCCTAAAATCAAATCCCCTTGTGATTTCCTTGTTTTCTAGAAGTATCACCATTCTTCTAATCACCAAAATCTAAATCACATGATCTTACTTTCTCTCTCTAGAGAAAAAATGTTCCAGTTTTACTGCAACATCTTTATAACACTTTATAACACATCATTTTTCTTTTATTTCCACTGTCACTGTTATAATTGTGTCTAGTTGAGAACAGCAGAGTCTTAACTGCCCTCACTACCTCTAGGCTTTCACACTAATATATTTTACATGTTCCTATCACATTACTTTGGAATTGTTTACATCATCATACTCCATTCAAAATCCCTCAGTGGCTTCCAAATAATGCCAAACTTCTCTAATGCTCTTAGACTACATCACAGTTTAATTCTTCTAATATGTACTTTTTAGTCCAGGAAAAATGTAACTGCTTATTGCATACCTGCTATAGTTCGGATAATTGTCCCTTAAAGGCCTATGTGTTTAAGGATTGGTCCCAGCCTGTGTTACTGGAAGTGGTAGAACCTTTAAGAGATGGGACCTAGTAGGAAGACACTCCAGTCACTGGGGGCACAGCATTAAAGGGGACATTAAAACCACAACTCCTTCCTGTCTTTTTGCCTGCAAGCTGTCTTGAGGCAAGAGTTTTCTCTGCCATATGGTTCCACCATGATGTACTTCCTCACCACAGGCCACAAAACAATAGCATTTTCAATCTCAACTCGATTTTTTAATTTAAGTAAAAGTCTGTTTTATTCTTTTTATAACCCTCTCAGCACTCAATCAGTATTTGAATATTTCAGTAAATGAAAGAATGAGTAAGAAAAAATAAGAGTAATAAATATTTCATAACACAGTAATACAATAATACAAATAAATGGAAAATTTAGATGTGAGTGTAATCATATTAAAACCTCTTTAACAGCTAGTCTTTAATAGACCACCTATTTTAATAGACTACTATAACAGTCTTTATAGACTTTAAAAGACTAATATTTTCCTGTTGCCTTTGGTCCCACATCTTTATTTCCACCTCTACTTGCCTATCCCACTTGGCCTTTGGCATTTGGCTATTCTGTTTCCTAAAGGTGCCATCACTTCTTGTACTGATTTACTTTCACCACTACTTTCAGTCTTTACCTTGGCCAAGAATAACCAGAATGCAAATAAATGGTCAATCTGTTTTTAAAACTATAACACAAAAGATGTTAAATGTTAGTTACTCCTTTATATCTGAAGTTCACAGCTTCCAAATATCTAACAAAAATGTCAGTTTCTACATTTTTGTATTTACCAGAGAGAAAATTAAAACTCCTTAAAATTAAAAGAGATACGCTATATTATCACTCTTCAAGATACGTACTTTTCAACTTCATCTGGGGTTCTGAAAAGCAAATTATCCACAGAATACATGTAGTCATCTGATTCCAGCATTCTATAAGATATACAAAAGTAGTTTATATCTTATTTACAAAGATGTAGAAAAATATTTCTGAGGATGTAAACCCAAATCATTAATTTTCCAATGTCTTATAAAACAGAGCCACAGAGAGATGTCCCAGCTTCACTTCTACTACTGGCTCCAAAGCACCTCCATAACAAATTGCACGAATTTCTGTTCTCCACTGAGTCATGTATTTTCACATTTGTTCCTCTCTTTATGCTGCTCCAATGCTTAAATGTATTTTCTTCCAGCCTCAACCTGTCAAATTCTTGTTCATCCTTCAAGGTGTAGGTCACCATTTCTACAGATATATATTACTTCTTTTTCATTCCAATTACTTCCCCCTGGACATCAACACTACATCTCATTTTGTCAAAATTCTGAAGCACTGGTAGAATATCTATAAATCAAGACATGAAACCAAATGCAAAAATCACAAGATATAAATTATATTTCTATTTCTTCTGTGAGAACACACTGATAATTTGTTCTCAGGTGTGAAATTGAAATAAAAAGTTGAGCCAAAATAATGCTCATGTTGTAGAAGTCCTCATTACCAAGTTCAATTATATATCTCCTATATTGAGTCTTTGCCAACACAAGGGTAAAACACAAATTGGGGTCTAACTACAAGTATGTTAGGACAGCTTTATTGATTCTCAATATTGTGGAGGTTTTAATTATTTTGGCAACTAGATTTTCCCCACTTCCCCACACTTCAATGGATTCTATTTTTCTAAATTTGTTAGTCACTGTCATCAACAAAAAGAAATTGTAGCCAAGCACCGGTGGCTCACGCCTGTAATCCTAGCTACTCAGGAGGCTGAGATCTGAGAATCTCGGTTCAAAGCCAGCCCGGGCAGGAAAGACCGTGAGACTTCTATCTCCAATAAACCACTAGAAAACCGGAAGTGGCGCTGTAGCTCAAGTGGTAGAGCGCTCGCCTTGAGCTGAAGAGCTG
>NW_012267255.1:10702898-10708499 GCF_000151885.1 Dipodomys ordii
CGGAAGTGGCGCTGTAGCTCAAGTGGTAGAGCGCTCGCCTTGAGCTGAAGAGCTGAGGGACAGCGCCCAGGCCCAGAGTTCAAGCCCCACGACCGACCAAAAAAAAAAAAAAAAAAGATGCTAAATTTTCAATTGAGGTGGATTCAAATTTGTTTCCACTTCAGGTTATTCACAAGGTTGTTTCTGCAGGTGGTGCAATTATATTGCAAAATAATAGATAATGTTATCCTAAGTATTTTTATTTTATATTTTAACAGTCTATACAACTTTTTTTTTTATTACAGAATTTGCTGGCTGTATAAAGAGATAAACCACAACCTCTTCAACTCTATTAAATCATTCAATGTTTTCTTATTTATTGTATATTATTTATTTATTGCATAAAATAATCAGACATATGACTTACTCCTTAAATTTTCATTCTTAAAAATATACCTATTTTGGGCTGGGAATGTGGCTTAGTGGTAGAGTGCTCTCCTAGCATGCATGAAGCCCTGGGTTCAATTCCTCTTACCACATACACACAAAAAGTAGAAGTGGCTCAAGTGGTAGAGTGCTAGCCTTGAGCAAAAGAAGCTCAGCCACTGTGCCCAGGCTCTGAGGTCAAGCCTCAGAACTGGCAAAAAAGAAAAAAATATATACTTATTTCAAAAGTGCCCAGGGTGTGAAGCCTGTAATCTTAGCTACTCAGGAAGCTGAGTCCTGGAAGATCACAGTTGGAAGTCAGCCAGGGCAGAAATGTCTGGGAAGCTCTTATCTCCAAATAATCTCCAAAATGCCTGCATCAGCCAGGAAACAAGCAAACTGAGGGAACTTAAGCTCCAGCCAAAACTGCAAACATGGTTCAAGTGATAGAGCATATGGTCAATAACCTCAAATCCCTGAGTTCAAACTCCAATAATGGGAAAAAAGTTCTAATATATAACATGAATTATAATAATGTTATTACATATTATGGCATAATTAATTATATAATTATCATTAACTAGATTATACATATTATCCATAATATTGCTATGTAAATAACTGTATTAATTATATGCTATATGCATTATATATGGTATATGTGATATATGACCTATCACCTCAGATATAACATGGCATATGTGATAATTATATATATATATATATACACACACATACATATATATATATATAGTCATTTTCTAGAAATCTATTTTTTTTGCCAGTTCTCGAACTTGAACTCAGGGCCTGGGCACTCTCCCTGATTCTCTCCGTGCTCAAGGTCAGCGCTCTACCACTTGGGCTCACAGCGCCACTTCTGGCTTTTTCGAGTAGTTTATTGGCAATAACGAGTCTCATGGACTTTCCTGCCCAGGCTGGCTTCGAACCACGATCCTCAAACCTCAAGTCTCCTGAGTAGCTAGGATTACAGGCGTGTGCCACCGCGCCTGGCTCACCTGCTAGAAATTCATTCACGAAGAAGTCAAGACCAACATGGGGTGGAGTCATGTTAAGAACAAATTCGGGAGCCTCGGCACCAAGAGCGCATGCGCAGAGCCTCCTCGAGCGGGAAGGTTAAAATAAAAATGGCCCTGCGTAGTGGACCGCTGGGCCGCCTTCCCGCCGGGCCGGAGCCCCAGGGAGGGCCTGCACCTGCGTCCCAACACCCACCCGGGGCTCGTGGGCCGGGGGACAAAGGCCGGCACAGCCTGGGCGCGCGCGGGCCCGGGTGAGGACCCCACCCCCCACCCCCGGAGGCCTCGCGGCCTTCTTGGCTGAAGCGCGGCCTGGAGCCGGCTGGGGGGTGAGGGGGTGTGTGTCTTCACTTCGCCCGGTCCGGTCCGATACCCACCGTGCTGATGGCGCCCTGGGGTCTGCCCCTACCTGCTGCCCGCGTCCCCACCTCTAGCGTCACCTCACAGGCGCGGCCTGGGCCCCACCTGCCCGCCTGCCCTTCTGCACGTGCCTGCTTCTCCTCACGTATGCTCCTGGCCTTCACGGCAGCCCTGAGGCCGAGTGCCGAGCAGCCCACCCTCAGAGACCGCCCCCCCCACCCCCCAGTCTGGGCTAGCTGAGCTCCAAGCAATGGATGGTGACCGCTGCTGTCTCCCTGGGTACCAACAGCAATCATCTCATTGTGCTTTTGACCTGGATTTCCCTTGTCTCTAATGGTATTGAACTGGTTGTAGCGCACTTGAGAGTCATTCCAAAATCTTCTTTGTCTTTTCTCCCCTTTAGTATGTTTTCTTTTAGCTTCGGTGATAGGATACTTTGATGCATAAAAGTTCTTAATTTTGAAGGAGATAAATTTAACTGTTTGTTTACTTATTGCCACTACTGGGTCTTGAACTCAGAACCTAGGTTCCTAAGCTTTTATTGCCCCAGGCTAGGGGTCTGCCACTTGAGCCACTCCTTTACTGCCTGGATTTTTGGAAGTTAATTAAAGAGAAGACTCTCACAGACTTCCTGCCTCTGGGCAGCATTGAATGGTAATACTCAAATCTCAGCCTCCTAGAGTAACTATGATTACGGGTCACTAGCCTGGCTGTTTATTCCTTTGATGCCTTGCTTTTGATGTCAGATCCACAAAGTTACTGCCAAAGCCAATAATAAAAGGGTTTTCTTCTTGGATTTTTATAGTTTTCACTCCTGTTTAGATTTTTAAACTATTTGGTTCATCCTGGACCAACAAGGTATATCTATGTGGGTCAGAGTTTAGGGAGGACCACATTTCAAATAGAAATCAAGGGGAAGATGTAGTTTCCAGAAAGATTAGGAGAGCTTAACACACAAATCATAGAACAAGGCAGGTGTTAGCTAATGTAACTGATACTTTGAATCTAGTTCACATATTCAACATCACCAAAAATTTCCCTACTTTACAACTTCCTTTTAAAAGCTAATTAGTCAAGAGGAATTCACATAAAAATTCAGTGGTTTTGACTCTATATAGAGAGAAGCAGGAAGCTTTGTGTGTAATAGCCAGAAACAGGCTCTGTTGCTTGTTTGGGGGTTTGGTTTTTTTGTTTTTGGGTTTTGTTTTTGTTTTTTTAAAGAGGCCAGGTGGTTGTGGCTCTGGCTTCTAATCCTAAAAAACTACTCAGGAGGCTGAGATCTGAGGATTGCGGTTCAAAGCCAGCCCCCAGAAGTAAAGTCTGTGAGCCTCATCTTCAGTTTATCCCCTCCCCCAAGTAAAAAGCCAGAAATGGTGCTGTGGCTTAAGTGGTAGAGCACCAGTCAGTCTTAAGCAAAAATAATCCAGTCCCTGAATCAAGCCCCAGGACTGGCACAAAAAACAAACAAACAAAACAGCAAGGTAACCACTTGAGAAGAATCTGAAATTACAGCATAAATAACCCAGAAAATAAAGGGATGGAAAAAGAAAATAAAGATAGTGTGGTAGAGTGGGATTCTTGGAAGAAGTGAGAAGTTAGAGAGTTATACAGACACCTGTAGAGTGAAAGCTATCAAATTATCAATTGGCGTTGAACATTAGGAAATTTATTTACCTATTTGGTATGTTTCTTAATGAACAGTACACTTTAAACATGTCATTCCAGATAAAGTATGACAGCATAAATTCTAAAAGGAAGCCCTGCCAAACCAGGACAGCTGATATCCCCTCCTTCTGTTCCATTCACACAACACAGGAATGAGTGATAAGCCAGCAGAAAACTTAATCCCCCTCCCCCCAATAGAATGCATTTAAGAAAGTCATTTTTATTTATAAACTATAATATGGAGAATTTAAATTTTTCTCCACCACCAGAGTAAAAGTACCTTTTACAAGTTAGCAGAAAACTTTCCACAATTAGGAAATGAGCTTTCCTAGACATGAGTGTTTTAGATCTAAGATATTATTTTGCCTGAGCATTCCTACACATGCTCCCAAGATCTTTTTATCTATTGCTCTTGAACAGACATTGATACTGATTTTTGTTGTTTAAATGAGTGATTAGAAAAAAATGTATTAAAAAACCTCTTGTCTTTGAACAAATTCCCATTTTACTTGAAACATCTGCTGTTTTTTGGACTAAAGTGTTAAAAAAAAAAAGATTTTTTTCTTTTGACTTTACCCCCAAGCGGCATTTTCCCAACACATTTCATGTGTACAAATCACATAAAAAATACATATAGCATAGCATCCCCTAAACAGCTCTGAAGTTTTTTAATATTTTATTTTCTCCAACCTAACATCTGAGCTGCCATATGCTTTGAATTTTTCCTACTTGCAGAAATTTCATTGTAAGTCACAAATCTGTATGGATGGTATAAAGAACATAACTGGATCTCTTCTTGGCCTTTTGGCCAAGATCAAATATAATAACCATTATTATTGGAAAATCTCTAACTCAGAATTTACAGGATTGATCTGCATGCAAATAGAATAAATACAAATATCTCTCCAGATACAAATACAATATGAGATAAACAATTTTTAAAGTCTCAGTCACTTATAAACAGCATATCTCAGTTGATTTATAGTTCTTAATCGAAGACACACACACACACACACACACACACACACACACACACACATACACACACACACACACGATTAGAGAAGAAATAATCACTGGTAGAACCAGAGAACTCAAATTACCCCATACCCTGTCCTGTTCTTTCTAAAAACCATTACCCCCCTTCCTTTCCCTTGAACAAAAATTAACATACAACAACTAGAGTATTCCATTTGATTTTGGATGATTTATTATGGAAGAAATGTTGGTAAAATAATGTGTTTTCTAAGATGAAAAAAGAGGACAGTTAAGGAGCCTGGGACTTAAAGAATATCTAAAGAAACAGATTGGGTCAACAAAGGGGTGCAGTATATTGCATGACAAAGAAAAGACTCAGAGGAAATAACTGTTTCTTTTCAAAATTTCAAAGGACTCTTACAATGGAATTAATATTCCTTGTTCATGCTTTTATAGACTTGGTTTTAGAAGGTAGAGCCAGATCCTGAATTAAAGTTGTTACTGAATGAGAAATAGATTTCGCCACAGGGGTGATATGAAAAAGACCTATTTTTAATAAAATTTATTGATAAATAATTTATGTACCATGAACTACATCCATTTAAAATTACAATTTGGTGAGTTATGACAGCTATATAGATCTGAGGCATCACCACCTTAAGAAAAAAAAAATACTGCAGAACATTTCCCGGGCCCCCAAGATTCCTCCTTTCCTTTAAAGTCAACTGCTCCATCTGCCCTTGGCCCAGGCAATCACTGATCTGCTTTTTATCACTGTATTGTAGTCTGCATTTTATATAAATGGAGTCATACATCATGTCCTCTTCTGTATCTGGTTCCTTTCATTTGGCCTAATGGTTTTCAGATCCTATTGTTTCAGATATCAGTATTTTGTTTCCTTTAAGGCTGAATGTTGTTCTTTGTAGATTGAATACTATTGCTGAATAATAGTCTTTGTAGTGATATGTACATTGGGGCACTTGGGTTTTTCCATTGGGTTTGCTTTTCAATTTACGTTTTGTTTATTTTTTTTTGCCTTGTTTTTCTTTGCGGGGGGGTTCGGTTGTGGGGCCTGAACTCTGGGCCTGGGCGCTGTCCCTCAGCTCTTCAGCTCAAGGCTAGCACTCTACCACTTGAGCCACAGCGCCACTTCTGGCTT
>NW_012267255.1:10710529-10724052 GCF_000151885.1 Dipodomys ordii
TTTTGTTTTTTTGGTCCAGTTGTGGGACCTGAACTCTGGGCCTGAGCACTATCCCTCAGCTCTTCAGCTCAAGGCTAACGCTCTACCACTTGAGCCACAGCACCACTTCCGGCTTTTTTTTCTTTTTGCTTATGTGGTGCTGAGGAATCGAACCCGGGGCCTCATGCATGCAATGCAAGCGCTCTACCACTGAGCCACTTTCCCAGCAGATTTTGGTTTCTTATAAAGGAGAATTAGATAAAGCTAGTTATATTATATAAAAGTTATAATTATTATGGTTTCCAAGATTTATATACAGTTGATAACAAGTATTTGTTAGCTAACTTCTATGAGACCATCAAGAAATTCTTTCTTCTTGTACCCATAAAATTGTTACCATGCTGAAGTTGTCACCAAACTATCATGCCCTTTACATATCAATTTATATTCCCAACCAAAGTGTACAGTATCCTTTTTTGACATTATCACCTGCATGTGTTATCCTTTTTATGTTATAGTAGCCATTCTGAATGGCATGAGGTGGATTATCAATGTAGTTTTGATTTGTGTTTCTCTAAGAGCTAAAGATGTTGAGAATTTTCTTTTATATATTAATTGGTCACTTGTGCATCTTCTTGAGATGAGTCTGTTCAGATCATTTGCCTGTTTTGGTTAAGTTATTTTTTCTTCATTGTTAGTTTTAGGGATTCTTTGCATATTCTCTCTATTGCATATATTCATCCTCTTTTAGATGAATAGCTGGATGGATAAATAGATAAGTTTCTTCCCACTGGTGCCTGCCTCTGAGCTGATTATTTTTTAGATAGGGGTCTGCTTCATGGAAGATGGCATACCTGTATGGTTATATGTCTGTTTCAGGCATAGGAAAACTGGTGTGTATAACCATACCACTCTCTTAGTTGAGAAAGTATCTGTTGAGCATCTCTTGTCTGAGCTGATTTTGTCTCTCAGTTCTCCTAATCTTGGACTTCCAATCAGCTGGGCTTGTAAGTGTGAGCCATGCACTGTCTCCTAATCTTTATATAGAGAGAATGATATAGATTCTTTAGCCTGGCAGTCAAGATTCCTCACAACTGGGCTTTCACCTGCTTTCCAAAAGTTGTCTCTTACTGTTTCCTTATTGATGTTTCCCCAAATGCTTTGCAAAGAATTATGGGCATATTATGTGCCTGTCATTTAGTGCATCATATATATAACTGTTGTCTGTATGCCTAAATGTAACAGTAATTTTTTGTCTAGATAAACTTGATTTACAATATTCACTATATACCTATATGGACTGTGTGAGAAATTACACTGAACCTGCTCTGACCTTAGAGCATATCCTGGTTTTGGATTTTAGACCAAAATTCTGGCAACTGTATATTTCCTGTTTGCTTTCTTTCCTAAAATAGAGAATAGGAAGGGAAAGTATTCTAGGTATTTGAATGTTCTAGTTATTTGGATTCCAAGAAAAACAAGTTTACTGTATTCTTCCTAGAGACCAGGAACTTGATCTATACTGTGAAGCCATCTGCAGTGTTTTGCCTCGAAGATTTTTTTTGTCCTCTGGACAATATTGTTGCTTTTGCTTTTTATCACTCTTTGCCAAGTAAAATGAGACATTTTTTGTTTTGTATGGCATAAGAGTGGCCACTTTGAGTTGAATTCTTTAGAATCTGATCTCATATTATTTTGTGTCACAGATGCAAAGTCTTTTATTTGCTAGTATTTGCCTTCTGGAAAATCATAATGAATTACAAATACTAAAAAAAGATCTAAGCATGCATACATTTTGTCAGTGTATGAAGATACTTTGTTGTCAAGTATTTTACTACAAAGCAGATTGATTTAGCAAACCACAACACCGTAGAATAGAGTATTATTAATAAACATTAGTTTAAAAATGAGTGAAGTTGGAAATTAAGAAAATTACAAATTTCTAGTCAATGATAGCTACCTTAAATGGAAATAAATCAATTAACATTATAAGTGATTTATACTAAAATATCTGGTAGAGTTAATTATTTATTCTACCTTATTCAGTTACTGTTCAACTCCTCTAAAAATTAAAATTATGTTTAAGAAATTTTAGTTATAAGGGCTGGGAATGTGGTGCTTGCCTAGCATGCATGAAACCCTGGGTTCAATTCTTCAGTACCACATCACAGAAAAAGCCAGAAGTGGCGCTGTGGCTCAAGTGGTAGAATGCTAGCCTTGGGCAAAAGAAGCTCAGGGACAGTGTCCAGGCCCTGAGCTCAAGCCCCAAGACTGGTTTAAAAAAAAAAAAAGAAAAGAAAGAAATTTTAATTATAAGAATTTTCAATGTTTATATTATCCTACAAAAAATTGGAATCTTATTTACTTCTCTACTGGGTTTTGAAATGCTATATCACAGCATATTGATTTTTAAGTAATTTTATTCAATCTTATAGTTACAATGTATGCAAAGAATAGTGAGGGGAGGACATTTTGCTTTAACCCAAGTTATCTAAAACTGATGCTGCAATAATTTTTTGGAGGAAGCTATACCAAGCTGGCTTTGAAGTCATGAAGGACCATCTTATTAAAAACCTCCTTATCACTTAGAATTCATTCTTTATGTTTTAGAGGATGATTTCTATCATTGGTAAAACCCATGATTCCAGTGATGAAACAAAACAGAAAATAAGACAAATAATAAAGGGAAGTGGATTAAATATAGCTGTGCATAATTATGAGGTTTAGATACTAAAGAATGTGAAGTCCAAAGAGTCACTTTAAATTGTGCTGAGTATGTGGGTGAGGGGATGAGCATTTAAAGAAAGTCCTCTCTCTCCCCTCTACCTGCTTCTTCCCAAGAGGAGAAAACAGCTATTGCACTCCTGCTTGTGAAAAGGCCTGGATTTTCTTCTGTGCCTGCTCCTTCATGTGTTTGACATCTCTGGGAATTTTTCAAAGTTAATTTGCTCCCACAGGGACTAGAAGAGGGATGACATGCTTTTTCATTCCTGTTTGCAGCTTTAAGCCAAGAGCTGTGCCTCTGGATAGCAGTGGGAGTTGAGTTTGTGCCTGAGTGCAGCACATAGATGGCCGTTGCACTTTATTAGAGTTCCATCTTGCAGCCTGAAGTCGTCAACTGTCCTTTCAAGTATATGTTTAATATTTCTTAGTTTTGAACTCTAACCCATGTTTTAATCTGGACAGACCAGATGAGGATACTCACGTTTAAGCAATGATACCAGCATTCCTTTGGTGTCAGTGTTTCTAGTCATATACTTTGGACATCAGCTATTCCTAGGAACAGGCTAGAATTTCTAGATTTAATTATTTTAAGCTATTATTGTTGGCTCTTGGAAGTAAAGATCATATTTATGTGTTGAAGTGAAATTTCTACAGCTGAATCAAAAGTTTTAAAAAGACAGATTTTAGTACTCTGATCCAGTTTCCCCCCCTACTGTTTAGTAACACATTTTCCTTACACACACACACACACACACACACACATCTTTAGGACCAAGTCATTAGCTCCTCAGCTCAGCTTCCACCCTCATTGCTATCTTACATCTTGCTGCTTCCTGTAGGGTCATCAAAGAACTTCAGATTGCTAAATAGAAGATCTATTTTTTTGTTCTTTTGATGTCAATCCTATTAAGTTCTCTATCCTCTTATTTGTACAGTAAGTGTACATAAATTTAGCTCTAATAAAATGACCCCATATTGGAAGGCATGAAACATGAGGCAGAAGATTTTTTCCAAACTTCCTTGAAGTATCTAACAGGATTCACAGCTGCCAGCAATAAGGAGCAATGTTTGGTCCAGGTGAAATCTTATAAATCTACCATTTTACTGCCGTGCTACAGCTATTTTATACTTAGAACTTATGTCACAATTCAGGAAGTCTATAAACTGAAAATAGTCTCAGGTTTTGGCTTCCATCTTAGCAGACTCCTGTTTTTCTATCTATTTTTTAAGCGGTTCTTTCCTGTGTCAGTTTCTTCTTCTGTATACAACAATTAAATGTTGGTAAGTGTGGCTTCACCCATTGGTAGCTGCCACTGGGAAACAGTGGAAGTATTTGAATGAGATGGGCATTTTTTAAAGACTCCATTGAGATTAAACCATTCAACCAAACACTTGCAGACAGATGCATACATTCCAATATAGAAATATTAATAGAAATATTAATAAAATATAAGCACAAGAAAATTTATCTCTTCCAAAGACCAATTCCAATAACCAAATTGGATGAAAGTGAAGGAGAGAAATATCTCCAACAAGAAGCTCAAAAGATCAATGATGAGAATTATTAGATACACTAGACAAAGACAAAGGGGAAAAATAGATGTGAATCTGTTGTACATCCAGTTATTCAAACCCGAAAGCAACTGGGAGTTGCTTCTATCTTATTCCTGAGATCTCTTCAATCAGTCTGCCTCATAGTTATGGTTTATCATTGTCATCACCTAGAAGATAGAATGTCTTGTCCATAGATACAAGCTACTGGTCATTACAGACCATCTTTTCCCAAACACTAAGCTGAAGAAAGAACAAGCACCCACCAATGATGGTAGTCATTGCCAACCTCCCCAATAATAATACTAGCTGCATGCTCTGTCCAATCCCTTGCTATAACTCCACCCATCTCCCTCTACAGACATTGTGACACACACAGTCCTCCTTAATCTAATCTTGCTTGGCTTTCGTATTCCAGAGAGTATTCCAGACCTTAGGACAGTTATTAATACATAGATGTTCTGTCTTTTTCTATCAGTCTTTGTGGGCTGGTTAATGCAAATCAGTAATGATATATAGAGCTGTGTTGTATTGACAGAATCCAGTTTCTGAATCTAAAGGCTGAGAGCCAGAACATGAGCAGAACATGAGCAATGGTAAAGTCACCAAGATAATCCATCCTGGGGAGCCTCTTGAAAGGTGGCCAATTGATCTCTCCTGGAGTGACCCACGTGCTTTAAATCATTTGAAGTATCTCTGAGATCTCCTCGGGAAGATGCCGAAAGCCTATGAAGCAATAGTTTTGTTTTCAGAGCTGCTTGAGTTAATATAAGAAATGCACAGACTTCCTGCACAGTGGTGGGGATTATCAGCAAATCATGTTGGAATCTGGGATAGCAAAAGATATTCAGAGCACCTGGATTTGGGGCTCCGGCCCCCCTGCATTGGTAGATGTAATGACTACAGAGGTCATCATGGCAGTGCTGTTTCTCCTGGTAACCTAAATGCAAATGACTGTTCATCTAACTTTGTAGCCTTCCCCCAAAGAAGACTGGCTACCTGATGAAATATTGGCTCAAGCTTGTGACAAGCCATCTCTGAGGGGACTGGGCTAAAATATGGTTGCTTTGGGCCCAAACAACACCTGTCCTGCTCAGACCACTAGTTGGGCTCAGAAAGGACTGGCCACTCCCCTATGTGGCAAGAATGTTAAGGCTTCAAAGATTTGTCTTGTGTATTATTCAGAAGAGGTAACAAAGTGCTTAAAAGACCTCCAAGAGCAATGACACCAGAATAAATAGAGGGCTTCATGGAGGATGGAGCTTCTGCTAAGTGCATGCATTAAATAAGGCTGAGAGCTAGTTTGGAAGAGGCAGCTCTTGAAGGCAGAAACCGGCTTTGATGCGAGTGGCTTACAAAGACCATATGGTACAAATTAAGCTGTAGTAGGGAAAAATTCCACAAGAAAAGTTGATGCCAGATTTGAGCAGTCCTTGAAAACCAGGAGAAGGAATTTGACCTTGATTTGTTAGAAAAGATGTCATATATCAAAAACCCAGTTGGAAAATGGAGGCTGAAAATCAACAAGACTAACGAAGTTACCATTGTAATAAGCATGGCCTGAGGATGTCACTCAATTGCTATAAGAAAGAGACATTCAGAAAGGAAAATAGTGTGTGTATATGTATGGGGGAGGGTGTAAAGCCAAATCAAACCTTAAAACCAGATCTCATACAGAAGAACCAGTATATGGCCAGAAGAAACTGTGAGCCTCTGGGTGGAGCCCATAAAGCACATCCATAAGTACTATTGGATTTTGTTTTATCACTCAAGCTTTGACTCAACTTTCTGGCATATTTTGCTTTCCCCCCTATTAGCTGTAGATTTTTGTTTTCAAAAGGACAACTGATTTGGGGCTCTTAAAAATTGTTGATGCACAGAGCAAGGGAATTATGCTGGACTTTTCTTCTTTTTTGTGTGTGCTGGTCCTGGGGCTTGAACTCAGGGCCTGAGCACTGTCCCTGAGCTTTTATGCTCAAAGCTAGCACTCTACCACTTGACCCACAGCTCCACTTCTGGCTCTTTGGTGATGATTAGTTGGAGATAAGAGTCTCGCAGATTTTTCTGCCTGACTGGCTTCCATTCTTAATCCTCAGATCTCAGCCTCCTGAGTAGTTAGGATTACAGGCATCAGCTACTATTTAATCAGTCACCAAACCAACCTTGTGTCTGCCCCTTTGGGTCTACTACTACCTCCTCTCATCACTACATTTGGGTTCTTCCATCACATAACCCATTTTCCAATCCTGCCCATCTCCAAAACATTCCCCTGCTCTGTCAATGGGCTGTGATCTTTGAAAACACATCCCCTCTGTAAAACATCCAGTGATAGTCTGCAGAATGTTTAGAAGACATATAAGGGTCATGATGGTTTGGCAGCTGTATTTTGCCTGACCCCAGGGTAATTTAATCATTGGAAATATTCTCACATAAAAATCTACATCTTAGGGATCTCTTGGAAAAAATAACAAAAGTTATCTGGTCATATTTTGAGCATGGAGTCCCAGCGGCAATGCCAGGCAGAATGAGGAAGAGTCATCCAGTGCCCACTCTCTACATATTGTCATTTACCCCAGCTGCTGCAATCTCTGGCCTTATCTACATAACCTGTAGAAGCATTTTTGTTTGTGACCTGCAGATACCCTTGTTCCCTAGGACTTCTTCCCACACACCTTTAATTTGCTGAATGATTTACACATTTTATCACTAGAGGTAAAGCCTCAAGACTGTGTGTGAGACTGTATGACTTTGTAAAATGATAGTTACTCTGAGTAGGCTAACTCGTCTGTACCCCATCCCATCTTGTACCTCTCACACCAACTTTCCTTAGCATATTCAGTTCAAGCGCTCCTTCTCTAAGTTTTTCTTAGTTCTCAGATTGACTTTTTGTCCCTTTCTTACCAGTATGTCCAACCAGTATGTCTTCCCAGTTTGTCCAACACTGATTTCATGATGTAGTGCTCTTTATCTCCAGATAATAATAGCAAGGTTCTATTATACATCCAGTTATTCAAGTCCTAATGTAACTTGAATATCTGGATTCCTATGTCTACCTAATCTCTGAGATCCAAATCAATCGGTCTACTTCTTAGATATGATTCATCATTGTTATCATCTAGAAGAGAGAATGCCTTTGTCCAGAGATGCTAGAAGTGGTCCTGAAATGGACATATCTCCATTATTTTACTTATGGATCATGGAGAATTTGAAAAAGAATGAGATAAAACACTGGACAATAGATAATGTGAGATTCTCTTTTCCACTCCCAATTTAATGGGTATCTTTGCTTATTCTATGCATATGGATTCTGAAGCTACAGCAACAGATGTAGAACTCAAGGAGAAATAAATACTATACCTTTATACGGTTATAATTTTATAGTTGATTTGTATAGTCGAGTTAAAAGCAAAGATCTCACTTGGTCTTAGACTTTTGAGTGATTTCCTTATATGAGAGGAGAAATCTTAGTAATTATACTTTTTGCTTCTAAGCTAGTTCCATATGTAAACATTTGAAATGGGATTATCTAAACTGGAAATAGGCTGATGATGCAACTTGCTTTTCTAAACCCATGGTGGTTTGAGAGAAAAGGGTACTATCCAAATGGTACACAAGGAAATCAGTGTGATGCTCCTTGTAATCTAGCTAAATTCTTTCTCCCATCACAGCTTTTTATAGACAATTCCCAATTTTGGCCCTGAAGTACCTCTATGATAGCACAAGGTAGGGCTGGAGGTGTGTTCCAGATGGTAGCGTGCCAGACATGAGCAAGGAAAGTGAGCAAGAACATGAGGGCCTAAGTTCATGCTCCAGTACTGATACAAAAGGAAAAAAAAACCAGTAGCAGCTTACAGAACCACATCCATGGCACTATGGTAATATTGAAGATAAAGCTAATTTTCCCTTATTGAAAGGTTTCCTTTTTCTTGTGTTTAAGAGATTTCTTTACCAGTAATATTTAGCCCTGCTCACATCATCATATAGCATGAATAAATCAAATAACCACCAAAATTACATATATCTGCCAACTAGGAGGAAAAATAAAAGACCTTCAAAGACTAAAGATAAGAGATTGTAGGTTATCATATGATGGCATTAGATAAAATATTGTCTATGAAGCATTAATGGATTATTTTCCTTTGACAGATACACACACAGACACACACACACACACACACACACACACACACACACACACACTTTTTTTTTTTTTAGCCCTTTCCTGTCTTCGTAGCCTCAGGGAGAGGGATGCTTACAGAGGTTGATTTTAAAAGTGTCTTTTCCTAGCTTTAGTGCTGCAAATTCTAGGCCCTGAAGGGATTCAAATTAGACTCAGGGCATTTAAAAATAATAAATAAAGGAAAAGAAAGTAAAGAAAGAAACATAAGAACCTGGCCTCAGGCCCAGAGGGTGAAGAAGAAGAGAAATAAAGGGAAGTAATGATAGTGTAGATGCCTGGAGTACTATAAAAAAAGGCATCTCAACATTGAGGCAAAGGTCAGACCTGGGGGCATCTGCAGAAACTAATTTTATGAGACTCAAGGAAAGAAAGAATATCCTGCAGTTGGCAAAATCCTGGTGTAGAATGGGCACCCTGGACATCAACAGCTCAAGTGTGATCCTGAAATCATTGCATGACTTCTTTATGCCCCACAGAGCACAGAAGTGAAGAACAACCCTCCTAGAGTTTAGATGTGATCCCCACCCTCACCCCCAAGGTATTCATATGCTTGATGCTGGGTCCCAATTGTGCCAGTGTTGACAAGTGGAACAGTTCAGAAATAATGTCTAGTAGGAGATAATTAAGTCATCCAGGGCATCTCTGTTGGAAGATTTTTTTTGCTTTTTTTGTTTTATTTTGCCAGTCCTAGGGCATGAACTCTAGGCCTGGGCGCTGTCTCTGAGCTTCTTTTGCTCAAGTTGAGTGTTCTACCACTTGAGCCACAGCTCCACTTCTGGCTTTTTAAAAAAGTAGTTTATTGGAGATGAGTCTCACAGAGTTCCCTGCGTGGGATGGCTTCAAACTGCAATCCTCTGATCACTCTCCTGAGTACCTAGGATTATAGGTATGAGCCACTGGCACCTGGCTAGATGTATGTATTCTTATGGGAGAATCCACTTAGTTCTTGGGAGAATGGAGTTTACAAAGCAAAGCTGCCCCACGCACTTGGCCTCCTCTTAGTGCATCTGTTTCCCTCCCCACCTCTCCTCCATGCTGCCATGACACTTGGAGGCCCTCACCAGAAGTTGAACAGGTAGCATGACCCAATCTTAATTTCAGCCTCTAAAACTAGGAGCTAAACAAATCTCCTTTCTTTATAAAGTTTCTAGCTTCAGGCGTTTCATCACAACAACAGGAAATGGACTGAAATAAATCTAACATCCTTCCAAAGTTTCCACTGCCCAGGTTATCATGGAAAGCCCTGACTGGACAGAAAAACGATTGATTTACTGCACATAAGAGAAAAGTGACTGAATCTGAAGGGGCTGTGGCATGAATCTGAAGATAACTAGTTCTGAAAGATGTCAAACAGGAGCTAAAGTGCAGCTCCAACCCTAGTGCTATGGGAAAATGGAGCAGCACCCCTAATTTAACCTAATTTAACCACCCAAAAGGAAAGCACAAACATAAATTGAGTAATTTTGAACCTGGTACACCAAAAAGTAAGACAATAGAATCTACTGGTATCTAGTCCAAACAAAAACAAAACAATGGAGGAAGATATATACCAGAACAGCTTTGAGCTCTGTCTCCTCCATTTACACAGTGGATTGAGGTAGCTCCCCTGAACCTCTCCTTCCTCTTTACTTTTTGATTTCCTTGAGACAAGGTCTCTCTCTCTTTCTTTCTCTCTCTCTCTCTATATATATATTTAAGTTGTAAAAGGGGTTTCAATTAAACACATCATCTTTTGAGTGCAATGAATCATGATCAAAGTCATCTCTTCCATCATTCTCTCCATCTCACCCAACCCCCTCCATCCTCTCTAGTTACTTGGTTCCATTTTCCCATATGTACATTGAATATTATGATTGTCTTTTTTTTTCCAGGGCTGAGGACCGAACCCAGGGCCTTGCGTGCACCAGGCAGGCACCCTTCCGCTGGGCTAAACCCCCAGCCCCGATTATGATTGTCTTATTCTACAATTTCTCTCTCCGTTTACATCCATTGCTCTGTGTGTGTGTGTGTGTGTGTGTGTGTGTGTGTGTGTGTGTGTGTTTGCTGGTCCTGGAGTTTAAACTCAGGGCCTAGTTGCTCTCTCTGAGGTTTTGTTCAAGGCTAGTGCTCACCACAGCTTGAGCCACAGCTCCACTTTTGGCGGCTAATTGAATAAAAGAGTCTCATGGACTTTCCTACCTGAGCTGGCTTCTAACCAATAACACATTGGTTTCATTAGGTACTGTTTGTTGATTATTATTATATCTGTCCCATGGGGAGAATTGGGGTCAGAACTTCAAGATCTGTGCCTGGAATAAAATAGTTACCTTATATAATTGTCAAATGTATTGTCTCTAGATCTACTTGACGCAACAATAATTGCACAAATATACACTGGGCACCTGCTAAATCCCAAGTACACTAGCATATACTTAACAATCATTTCTCTCAGCAGTACTGCAAGACTGTTTGCATTCTAGTTTTAAAGATAAAGAAAACTAAAGCTTAGAGAGTACATATAGAACTAAACATGATAATAATTTACCTTGCAAGGTATTTGAAAAATTAAGGATAGAATAAATAAATACAAAAATCCTGAACATTGCAGCAACTCAGTAACAATGGTCCTTACAATTATAGAGCAGTTAGTGTCTCATAAGTAGATTTCAGTGCTGCTGTGGATACATCACAGCTGCTCATAATATTAAGATTTGTCTTCTTTTCTAAGACCATTCCTTCGTTACTTCAATGTTCATTTGGTTCCTGAGCCTAAACCCTTGGTTCCCACAAGGTCTGCACTTAGCATTTTCAGAAATCATTTCACAAAATGAGACACAGCTCCCCTTTGGGGACTTCTGACCCCACTTTAGGGAATACATTCTTACATTTCTTTCCCAGTGTTTTAAAAAGGAATTTCCTTCCTGGCCTTAAAGAACTAAATGCTGCCCGCATTGTGTCATTTGTAGAGTTGATGGGTTACAGCCTGCAGGGCTATGGAGGACTGGGGAAGAACAGATGGTTGGACTCAGATGAACCAAGCCTGACTCCCTAAACTCAGTTTCATGTCTAGCCTCTCTCAGCTGTCACCTGGAAGCGTTATGCTCTCCAATGTTGATGGAGTACCAGAAAATATTGCTCTCCTCTATGGGGTGGGGCTCCCCTTGGAGAGTGCCAGGTCCAGCTCTGCAACAACCCCACATAGTACTGTCCCTCCAAGACTTAAAGGACTCTTCAGAGATCTGGGTAAGAAAGAGGAGAAGGAGAGGAAAGTAGGATGGAAAGAAAGAAAAATCAGGAGGGGAATCTCAGATAAGACAGTACTCATAAAAGAGGGATGTTAAGATGTTAAGATCTGAGTATGAGAATAGAGTAGGAATAGACTTGAGGCCTCATGGCGGGTAAGAGAACTTCATTTGCAAAAAGTTTTATTTCAGGAAAGATGGAAAGGCTTACAGATGTGGCAGGAATGTTTTATACAATTCATCACTTTAAGTGTTATTTAAATGATTTACCTTAAATCTCATTATTTTAAATAAAATACAACTATATGGTATGAGAATCAAAATAAATGCAGTGAAAGGCAAATTTCCCTCAATTCTATTTTTTTTGTCCAAATGTCTTTGTTCCAAATTGTTTTATGTCCACTTAGCAATGTTACAGTTACATGTGAGGAAGTGAAGATATGTTTTACACAAATGTACCACTAACATATGTTGTCTAATCTTTACTTTTATTATTAAACAAAATATCCTAGTAACATATGAGAACCTGCCACATTCTCTTATCAATCCTGCCCAGCCAAAAACAATTATCAGGAATGATTTATTGCTTATTGCAACAATGTAAACAGATAATCATGGCTGTCTCAGTAAAAGATTTAATATAGGAACAAGGGAGTCTATTAGGTGATTTGGGAGATGGCTCACTATATGTGAGCCATATATATATATATATATATATATATATATTAAACCCATGATACAGTGAAGCCGCTGAGTAGCAGTATTAGATGGTCATTCCTCACTATATCCCAGTTTACTTATTGCTACTTCATAGATTTTCATCTATTGCAAGGGTCTCTGGAACGTAACTCCTGGGATAAGTAAAGGATCACTTGCACTTCACAAAAGAAGATAGGCAATTAGCATGCCAACAAACAAAAAAATGATCAACATAATTTATCATTAGGAACATGTCCAATGAGATGTTGCTATGCACCTATTAGAATAGCCAACATGAAAAAGACTGACCTTACTAAGTGCTGGTGAAAACATGGAGGACCTGGAACTCTTACACATTACTGGTAGGACGTAAAAGGATACAACTGCTTTGTAAGTTTAGCTTTTCTCTTAGAAAGTTAAAAGATATATTATTTTAATCAGCTACTTGATTCCTAAGTATTTACTCAAGAGAAAATGAAATATATGCCCACACTTATATACAAATGATTGCAACGTACACTGTGATTTGATCATATTCACCCCTTCTATGACTTTCTTTATGCCCCCCCCCTTTCTCCAGTTCCCCTCTCCTTTAACTTTCTTGCAAAATTTACCTGGGTTTCATTATGAGTTTTTCATATGTATTTATAAGGTACTTGAATCATAGTTCATTACATCCTCTCTTTTTCCCCTTCTACCTTCCACTGGTTTCCTCCTGCAAAACAGATATTTATGTCCTTTCTTTTTTTTTCTCTTTTGTTTTGTTTGTTTGTTTGTTTTTTGTTGTTCGTGGGGCTTGAACTCTGGGCTTGGATGTCTCTTTTGTTTTAAACAAATTTCACATATAAAACTGTGCAGTATTTGTCTAAGTCAGATTTATTTCACTTAGCAGCATGATCTCTAGTCTCACTCATTTTCCATAAGTGACAGAATTTCTTCTTTCAGACTTAATAATACTTTATTGTGTATATAGACCACATTTTCTTTTTTTATGAGTACATTTCTTATCAAGCATTGTAGCCTCCTCCTTTGTTTCCCCTTCCCATCCCTTCCCATCCTCCCTCTGCCCCCCACCCAATCCTCCCCCCCACCAAAGTTGTAAAGTTCGTTTTCAACATAACAACTTGTACATCTCATTGTTGCAATGGGTCCACCTGTATCCCTATTTA
>NW_012267255.1:10724102-10761602 GCF_000151885.1 Dipodomys ordii
TCCCCCACAGTTCTCCTCCCCCCCGACCAAAGTTGTAAAGTTCGTTTTCAACATAACAACTTGTACATCTCATTGTTGCAATGGGTCCACCTGTATCCCTATTTAAACGATTTGTTTTTCCCCTTCCTCTCCACAAATTATACCGACATCAAATACAGTGAAAGCAGGGGTTAAACTGTGGGGGAGGGACATACAAAGCAACAAAGAAATAGACCACATTTTCTTTAGTCAGTCATCTGTTGATATACACCTAGGCTGATTCCCAAGGTGGGCTGTTGTAAACAGTGCTATAATAGACCTGGGTATGGTAGTGTCTCATGGCATGCTAACTTTCCTTCAGGTAGATGCCCAAGAGTGGTAGAGTCAGCTAGTTCTCTATTTAATGAGAGTGCTCCATCTTGATTTTCATAGTGGCTGCACTAATTTAATTACCATCCATAGCACTCATTTCCTCCACATCTGTGCCAGTATTTGTTTTCTATTGTTATTGATAGTAGTTGTACTGAGTTTGAACTCAGGGACTTGTACTTGCTAGGTAGGCACTCTACCACTTGCGCCATACCCCTCCTCCTTCTTAGCTTTATTTTTTTAGATAAGGTCTCACATGTTTCCCCCATGGCCAATTTCAGACCTCAATCTTCCCTGTCAGTACTTCTGCTTGTGTTTTGTTTTGTTTTGGTCAGTCATGGGGCTTGAATGCCTGGGCTTTGGTGCTGTCCCTGAGCTCTTCAGCTCAAGGCTAGCACTCTACCACTTGAGCCACAGTGCACTTCCAATTTTCTGGTGGGTAATTGGGGATAAGAGTCTCATGGACTTTCCTGCCCAGGCTGGCTTTGAACTGTGATCCTCAGATCTCAGCCTCCTCAGCACTTAGGATTACAGGTGTGAGCCACCAGCACCCGGCTTTATTACCATTTCTTTATGTGACTATTTTTCATTGGCCTTATTTATTCTAGTAAATAATATATTCTCAAAAAGGACAGTGCTTACAAACACATGCACACACACAGATGGTAGTATACAGACAAGTAAATACTCCCTAATCTCACTAAATATCACAGGCAAGAGAAATTCCAGAGAAGTGTGCAGTAGCTTTGTGAATTTTTTTTTTATATTTTGGGAATCTTTTTGTTACCTTTAAGTGGTTGTGCAAAGGAGTTGTCACTCAACAAAGCAGTTTATGAGTACAGTGCATCTTGATCAATGTCACCCTTTTCAACATTCTCACCAGCCCCTCCCAACTCCTTCCCAACCCCCTTCCCTCACTTGTCTTATTTTTTAGGGTATATATTGAATTTTTTTGCCATTTAACACAGCAGTTTATGTACACAATCCATCTTACTCTGTCATCCCATCAACATCCTCACCCACTTTTGACCCACCTCTTCCATTCTTTTTCTTAGTTCTGTGGTATATACTCTTGACTGTATTTTCCCCATTCCCTCCCTCTAAGAGTTGTTACTGAATCTAAGATTAAGATATCCAGTGCCAGTAGTCTAGGATACTTGGTTCTTAAAGAATGTTAACACATTGTAATGATATTTAGAAATACACTGATTTCTTTCATAGGACATCCTAACTTTTTATTGTAAAAGAGTAAATACAACATCAAAACCACAAAATGGCATAGAAAGTGGAAGTAGAAATATCCAATAGTACATTTATTCCCACAAGGGAGAAAGGAAGGAAGAAAGTTTTATAGTACTGATAATATGACTAATTAAAAAATTTTTAGGTATAACTGATCATTGAACTCAGGGCAAGCTCATGCTTGCTAGAAAATACTCTTCCACTTCAATCATGCAGACACTTCTTTATACTTTAGATGATTTTTCTGTTAAGGTCTCATTCTCCCCGTTCTGGGCCAGTCTGGGACCACACTCCTACTTAGGCTTCACATATAGCTGAGATTACAAGCGTGTGCCCAGCCTAAAAATCTATTATGATAGCTTTATCATTTTGGACGGTTTGCACAAGTAAAATGTGAAGTTTAAGGAAACTTAATCTTCATTTTTTGATATGCATGGTGACCATTCAAGGGGAAACTGTAGTGGAAATGTGGTGGAAGAAATGCTTTGCCCAGGGGGATCGCTACAAGGAACTCGTCTTGTAAAGTTAACGTGCTCTGACAAGTTCCAGATGTCTTTCATGCAACTGGAAATACTGAGACACTGGTACCTAGCATAGGTCTCAGAGATACAATCTCTGCTGTATAGAAGACGAATGCTTACATGATCACTGTCTGTTCTGGGATCTAAAAATAGACTGTATGTTGGTTTTGTTAATTTTCTTTTAAAAAATCTGGTATTTGAGATGTTATGCTTTGTACTTCATAGGCAAGAAGGCATTAATTGTTCTAATTCTTAGGTCTTTTTCCTTCTTCACATTGTCAACTTTGTAGTGTTGGCTATGAGAGAGGGCTTTTATCCTTTCTTCCTTCCCTTCTTCCCTCCCTCCCTCCAAAACTAACTTCTTCCTTCCTTCTCCTGTCTCCCTTTCTTCTTTTCTGTCTTCTCCTTTCTCTTTCTTTTATTTTTGGGTATGTTTGCCCTGGGGCTGAAGCTCAGGGCATAGTGCTCTCACTTAGCTTTTTGTGTTCAAGGCTGATATTCTACACTTGAGCTACAGCTCCATTTCTGTTTTGTTTTTTTTTTTTTGGCTGCTTAATTAGAGATAAGATAGAGATAAGAGTCACACAGGTTTTTCTGCCCACTGGCTTCAAATTGTGATCTTCAGATCTTACCTTCCTGAATAGCTAGGATTACAGGTGTGAGCCACTATCCAGCAAGCTCTATATTCTTAACTCTGAGAGAGTCTAGAAGGCAAGAGGTTCACTTTAGTTCCCTGGAATATATTCTTTGAGAATTACAGTTACCCTTCTAGAGAGATGAGCAGAAGGGGGTATTTTGAGGCAGTAACTCTGGTCTTAAAAATAGATGTAACTTCCAGCTTTGTTAAGATGTGACATCATTTATAGCTTCCAGTACTGTCCTTTTCAGGTAGTGAGGGGTAAAAGAATGTATTAGAATTATTAGTAACAACAAAGAATTTGAATTATTAAGAAGGATTAGATGCAGAGTGCCTGTGGCTCAGGCCTGTAATCCTAGCTATTCAAGAGGCTGAAATCTGAAGTTTCAGTTCAAAGCCAGCTGGGGCAGGAAAGTTGGTGAGTCTCTTATCTCCAATTGAGTACCAAAAAGCTGGAAGTAGAGTTGTGGCTCAAGTATAGAGTGCTAGCATTGAGTAGAAAAAGCCCAGGAACATCACCTAGGACAAGTTCAAGCCCCACGATGGGCAAAGAAAAAGGAGGAAGGAAGGAAGGAAAGAAGGAGGGAAGGAAAGAAGGAAGGAAGGAAGGGAGGGAGGGAGGGAAGGAGGAAGGGATGGAGGAAGGGAGAGGGGGGGTAGATATGCCTGGTACAAGTGGCTCACACCTGTAGTTGCTACTCAGAAGCTGAAATCTGGAGAATCAGAGTTAGGCCAGCCCAAGCAAAAAAGTTCATGAGACCCCATCTGAACAGAAAAAGCTAGGCAGGAGTCTGAAGAGTAATGCAGCATTATCATCTTTTTAAGTCCTATTTCTTCTACTTTCTTTTCCTTCTTTATAGCAAGTATTAGATTATGATCATAGGGGAAAGGGAACAAAATACCTACTACGAATTAAATGATGTGTTTCAAGTCCAGGCATGAACAAGAGCCAGTGTTCTCCAGTAGTGTTCTGAGCGTGTACAGCTCATGCCAGTCACCCAGAGAGGCTGCTGAGCTGTAGATGGGTGTCTGGGTGCCTGGGATATCCTCAGCTGGGACAGAGATGTGCATAAGGTGCAAATGGAGCCCAGAGGAGGGGATGCTGCTACTTAACTGCCTGGGGAGAAAGTAGATTAAGTAAAATAACTGATATTTGCCTGAGCACTGGTTTGGAGTCAGGGTTATTTGACCTTTTCACACCCAAACAGGCAATATTGTTTGGTGCAATCCCAGTTTGCGCGGCTCCAGGTATTACTACTTCACGACTGACCCACGAACTCGCCTTAACCACCACCGCACGAGAAGCAATCTGCGCATGCGTACTCTAGCTAGCCGGCCGCGTCAAGGGCTTCGCAGCACGCTTGCGTACTCCGAAGGGCGGGAGGCGGAAGTACTGCGCAGGCGCGATAAGGCCGGTTTGCCAGGGGCTGGAGCTGGCGGGGGCGACCGCCCGGACGTCTAGGGGCGCGGCGGGGAGCGTACTCCCCTAAATCGTGAGTTTCTGTCTGTTCCTGTTGCGGGAGTGTGAGGGTGTGGGAAAGAATTGTGCAGGGTGGCTTAGGTTCGCTCGCAGCGCGGCTCTTCCCTTCTCCCCTATGTTCCACTTCAGATTCCCAGGCTCGTGGCGGGAAAGCCTCGCGCGTGCGCACTGCGCCTCCGCTTGGCCCGGGAGTCCGGGCTCTGCGGCGCCCGGGGCTGGTGCTCCCCGCTCGTCAGCCCGCGCACTCTGGGGGGACGCTGCGGCGCGCGCGGGGCCGGGGAGGAGCTGCGGGGCGTTTGCTTTCCGAGGATGAAGGGCCCGCCTCCCCGGCGATTTTCTTCAGACCCAGCCCCCGTCCGCGCCCCGCCTCTCCCGCCGTCCCTCCCCGGGGTCTCCGGCCCTGGCGGGTCCCCGGTGGCCGCGGCGTCTCCTCCCTTGGCACTTTCCCGGCTTCTCTAGGTAGTGAAGTTAGCAAATGCAGTTTCTTAGGAATGGCCTCTGTTTCCCTTCCCTCGGGGATTTGGGCAACCTCGTGCGATTCTTTTTTTTTTTTGCCCTGGGAGAAGCAAAGGCACTGCGGAGTGCTCAGTTGAGTTATTCCAAGGTGTCGGGGTGTTTAGCTCCGTCATTCAGCTGTGTCTTTACTACTGTTCGGTTTTCACAGCTGCTTTGCTCCCTCGGAGGACCCGACTCCTCAGCTGCTGACATCGGGCATGCCGGTGGTTCTGTGATGGAGGAGACTTTGGGGATCAGGACGGGCGAGCCCATGGCCTTCTCTCCCCAGCCTGACCCCGTTCAGGCTGATGACGCGGTAAAAAAGCACGCACAGAGTTATAAACTTTCAGGTATGTGTTTGATGCCCAGCTCGAGAGGTACACGGGCATCCTGTCTGTATTTTCTATTGAGCTGTGTGTTTCTGTAGGAGCATCTTACAAATGTATGGAGATGCCTAAGACCTGGTTTTAGGACCCGATTGCATTTCAGGAGAGTTGTAATCCAGTGTTACCAATTTCACGTGGAGTTGTTAAGGTCCCACATTAGTGATTGGCTAAAAAAAAACCCCACAATTTTGTTGATGTCCAAAAAAGGAATTCCTCTTTCCAGGCCTGATTTCCTCATCGCACTGCACTGAGCTTGGTTTAAGAAGTTCAAGTTAGAGGGATCATTGCTTTATTCAAAAGCAGAATTGACTGGCAAAAAAAAAAAGAGTGAAATGTGTGTAGCAGTGGTAAAACACCGTAGCTCCACGTGTTACTGCAGAAGTGTTTGAAGGCACATTCACATGTGTACCTTCATTCCTACTTCTGGCACAGTTTGTGTGTGTGCGTGTGTGTGCCAGTTCCTTATGTTCTTTTTCCCCAGAGAGTAACCGAAGCTGCTTTTCCATATTTACCCTAAACAAATGTGATAATCCAAAATATCCTTTGACCCTTCATTTATGAAGTGGACTTTATAGGAACACCACAAGACTTTAGCCAAGTGCTATAAAAGAGGGAAAAGATCTGAAAAGAGAATATGTGTGAAAGGGTTTGAAACTGTCTGAAAGTGTTATTGGGCAGAGTAGCATTATGATAACAGATAGCTGATACTTCAGTACTGCAATAAAGTCTGAAAATTCTTATTTGGTTCATTTTGTATCCATTTGTTTGTTAGCTTTTGTTATTTCTTCCACCTGTTTTATTTCCATGAAGAACTTATATCAGTCAGAGGTATTTGGGACACATTTTTAAAACTTTTTGTTACTAGGATTTGAACTTAAGGCCTCATGCTTACTTGGCTATCCCTTAAATCATGCCTCCAGTCCTGCTTTTTTTCATACTCTTCTATCCAGGCTCACTTTGAACCTCAGTCCACTGCATCTCAGCCTCTTGAGCAGCTAGAATTACAAGCATGAACTGTTTATTATTACTATTATTAACATATATTAGAAATAGAAGGGTGAGGGAGAATTTCATTATGACATTTCCAAGCATGATATAAGCCTGAAATGTTTTGTAAAGTATATTCGGTAAATATTCAGTACATGATTTAGTGGTACTGTATCTGAACTTGACCTCACTGTTGGTCTTGCTTGCTCAGCTGATGCTCTTTACCATGTGAACCATGCCTCCCACCCTATTGCTTGCTGGTTAATTAGACATGGAATCTCAGGACTTTTCTGCCCAGGCTTGCTTCTGACTGAGATTCAGCCTCCTGATTAGCTGGTGTTATAGACAATGAACTAATAAAATGCTTTAACAAGATAAGTCTGAGAAATGGAAGTGTGACTCAAATGTCAAAACACCAGCATTGAGAGAAAAAAGCTAAGGATAAATTCAAGCTCCAGTAACCAGCACCAAAACAAACAAAACAACAAACCCATAAACAAAGACAATAGGATATATCTAACAGCTCCTCTGGGGATGTACTGTGAATATTTAATACATAAAAATTAACTTTGTGAGGGAGGAATTGTACTGAGTTTTGAACTCCAGATCTTGGGGCTGCCTGGCAAGCTATCTACCATTCCAACTACTTCCTTCTGGTCCTTTTTTGTTTTTGTTTTTTTTTTAGATACTTTTGCCAACTTTTTCGACCATAGTAGCCTCAAACTACAATCCTCCTACCTTGACCTTTAGCATAGCTGGGAATTTAAACATATGCAGTCATACTTAGCCCACATATGCAGTCATACTTAGCCCTACACATGAAACTTTCCTAAGCCTGTAAGATTTTGTATCACTGGCAAGGAAGTCGTTTTCAGGAACATTTTATTGTGTCTTTGTTATACCATCTGGTGATTGCAGCTTAAATTTGTTTTTTTTTGTTGTTTTTTAAAATTTATTTTATTTTGTCTTTTTACTCTGTTGTTCAGTCTGGCCTCAAACCCTTGGGCTCAGGTGTTCTTGCCTCAGCCTCCTGAGCAGTCTCTGAGTAGGGACTACAGGCATGTACTGCCATGTCCAGCTTTTAAAAAAAGGCCAAATATGTAAAAACAATATATTACTGCGTAGTTCCAGTGAAGTAGAAATTTGGTCTATGTAATTCTGAGATTTTTGTATTTTTCTAGTTAAAATACATGTATGTAAGTTATAGCTATGGATGGGCTTATGGTTATTCATATAATATTAAAATTTGTGAAGACATTGTTTATATTTATATGTTAGATCTTATTTCATTTAAACTTAGCAACTGTAGCCAGGTGTGAAGATGCACACCTGTAATCCCAGCACTGGGGAATGAAGTGCTGGAGGTTTGGGATTTCATGGTCAGCCTGTGCTCCATAGTGAGATGCTATCTCAAAAAAAAAAAAAAAGAAAAACTGTAAAATATCTCTCATTGATTGTAACTATAAATTCTTGTTTCTTTCATAGGAGTTAAAAAAGATATTGAGAAGCTTTATGAAGCTGTACCACAGCTTAGCAGTGTGTTCAAAATTAAGGACAAAATTGGAGAAGGTAATTTGGGGTTTACATGATTAGCTTTACAATGTGTGTTTTTTTTTAAATAAAAACATAATTTTGATTTTCATAATTATTTCTTAAAACAATACACTTAAAAATACTCAGACCATAATACTATTTACTGCTAGTTATAACAGCTTTTCTTTTCCCCCCCTGGGAAAAAGTATAAGCCATGAACATATTACAGTAAGATGAACATTCCTTTTTTATCTGTTAGCTCATTAAAACCATTTGCCAATCAGTTTAAAATGTTTTATTAGCATTTCCTGTTATTTCATTGACATTTTTTAAAGCTGTATATCAAAAATCTTATCAATTGTCTTGCAGGCACTTTCAGCTCTGTTTATTTGGCCACTGCCCAGTCACAAGAAGGACCTGAAGAGGAGATTGCTCTAAAACACTTAATTCCCACAAGTCATCCTGTCAGAATTGCAGCTGAACTCCAATGTCTAACAGTGGCTGGGTAGGTCATTTAGATTTATCTTAATTGAATTGTCTGTGTCTCACTTACAGTATGTTAACCTAGGTGCTTCACAGGAGTAAAGACAGTGTGTGAGAACTGAATGTTTTTCAGTCAGTTGTCTGCAGTTTGCTAGGACTTCGCCGAACTTTGACTGGTCAGTGAGATTGCTGTGGATTCTGAGAGTGGGGGTGGGGGAGATCCACCTTGAGGCCCAGCATGATTCCTCTTTTCTTGTACCACTTTTTTGGGGGGCATCTTTACCAAGCTTAGCTTCCACAGTGTAAATTTCTCTCAGTGTGAGGAACTTCACATGCTGCTATGGCTATTTAAGCTGTGTCTCATATTTCATTGAGAATCATAGAATCATTTGGCGAATCTTTCTCCTTGCTTTTGCTCCGGTAGGTGGATCCTGTCAGCATATAGATGTGTGTTTTACCCTTCCTGAATTCTCCTTCCTCGCCCACCCTTTCACAGCAAGATTTTAAGAAATTATCTACACATGCTATTCTTACCTCCACACCTCCCTTTCATTCAGTGTGGTACTGCTTGCTTCTCTGCTAAACTTTAAAGTCAGCCAAGACTGTAGGCATCATTTTGACACAATGGACTTTTAAAAAATCGACACAGACTAATTGCATATTGGTACCTTGTACTACAATTGCAGATTGTACATTCGTAATGGCATGAGGGTATGGCTCAGGTGTAGAGTTCCTGCCCAGCAAGCATGAGTTTAAACCTTAATACTGCAGCACAGTTAGGCAAGTGGTCTTTGTGTTCTGCTCCACTGTATCCTATTTTCCTTCCTCACCTCCTATTTTGTCTCTGCCTTTCTATTTAAATTACTCTGGAAATACCAGTTAGTTTCTCATTGTCCAAGTAAGTCTTCCCTTAGTCCTTACTCGCTTTGATTTTCATGTGGATCTCCTCTTCCTTTATCAGGCCTTCTTTTGTTGTCACTTCCTTGGTTCCGGCTTCAGACTTGTTTTCCCAGGCCCAGTTTTCTCTTTTCTCTGTTCATTTTTACATTAGCTATTATTTCTTTCTACACCTTGACTTCCAACTTATTTTGGTGTCTCTATTAAAATTATGAGATCTTGGTTTTAGGTGCTTCTTGGCTAGATTGTTGATAGTAACATTGTTCTCAATCAAACACATACACTGCAAATCATACTGCACAGTGGTGAGGAACATAGATCTTGACCAGACTGCCTGCATTCTAATCATGTCTCCAAGACTTAACCATTTTAGTAACCATGGGGAACTGTCTTGTCTCAACTTCCCCATCTGCAAAAATAAAAGGGGTATGATAGAATAATAGCACCTTCCTCTTTATGTACTTGTAAAGATTAAATGAGTTTGTTAATACATAAGAAGTCCTGCCTTAGAGTTTCAATACAATAAATAAAGAGCTTCAATAGTCAATAAATGTCACCCGTTTTTTGGTATTACTGTTAACATCTGCTACGAAGTCTTTTTAGTTCAATCCTTTTTGTGTTTTCCTTTCCTTCTTATTCTGCCACATCCCTCAATTAAAACTATAGTTATCACTAGATACTGGTAAGTTCACACCTGTAATCCTAGCTACTCAAGAGGCTGAGATCCTAGGATCCCAGTTGAAAGCCAGCCTGGTCAGGAAAGTCGAAGAGACTCCTCTCTCCAGTTAATCAGCGGAAAGCTGGAAGTAGAGCTGTGGCTCAAGTGGTAGAACTCTTATCCTTGAGTCAAAAAAAAAAGCCCAAGGACAGAACATAGGTGCTGAATTAAAGCCCTAAAGCTAATCCCCCCCCAAACAAAATACTATAATTATCTCATTTTAATTATGATAATCTGGTGCTATTTTGTTTTCTCTTTTCTACAATTAAGCATTTCTGCTGTCCAGTATGATATGTAAGCCAGGTTTCTAGCAATAGGTATGCATAGCCAAATTACCCTTTTTTTTTTTTTTAACAAGGCATAAAATTGTATTTAGTTAATGTGACCTTTCTTGTAAAGTTCTTTGCACATTGTTCCACTAGGGGGCAAGACAACGTAATGGGAGTTAAATACTGCTTTAGGAAAAATGATCACGTGGTTATTGCAATGCCATATCTGGAACATGAGTCCTTTTTGGTAAGTTTTTAGTATTTCTTGAATGTTTACTGGCTAAACGTTTAATTGGAAACAATATTGTAACCTCACTCGTTATTGGATTTTAGGACATTTTGAATTCTCTTTCCTTTCAAGAAGTTCGGGAATATATGTTTAACTTGTTAAAAGCCCTGAAGCGCATTCACCAGTTTGGTATTGTTCACCGTGATGTGAAGCCCAGCAATTTTTTATATAATAGACATCTGAAAAAGTAAGTATGGCGATTCCAGAAGTCATTTACTCTTAGTAGAATCTGCTATAGAATCTATCTCTTAGATGGAGGACATATTGTAGCAGCTATACACAGATGATTTCCAATTAAAATTTTGTCCCTGGGGAAAGAAAATGCAATGAGGAAAATTATATTAGTAAAGCAATGTATAGCCTTACATAGATTTCAAACCATGGTTTAACTGATGCGTTACTAAGCTAAAAGTGATTTAGAATCTGTCCTTTTTGATCTTGCAAGTGTTCTTGCAAGTGCTTCATTTTTTGTACCAATAAATGAGAGGTTTGGACAGCAATTTTCTGTTTATATTTTTATGCTGATTATATGTATTTATACACATATACACAGAAGTGTTATAAACAGAAAATAATATTTAAGTTAATTATACAAATAGATCATACTAACTATATTAAGAATATGGTTTTTTTCTTTGGCTTTTATACTTTTGACTTTTTAATTTCTTTCCCCTTGTATAATTAGAACTTATCTGCTATACTTTGATCTCTGCCATTATCGAACACAAAGGATTTTGCTTTATTATGCATTCCTCTTTTGCCTTCTTGTCAGCACAAGCCATGATAGGGTAAAAAAAAAAAAAAACAGGAGAAGAAAAAGCATGCTTGGTTAATTGGTTAAGGGATACATATTTCCTTATTTTTCAGTCTTAGCTTTCAAGTCCTTACTTTGTCTGGGAAATTCATTTTGTTTTTTTTAAAGAAACAATATAAATTGTTAAGAATTCCAGTTTCTATGAATATAATCTGAGACTTTCAATGTTACTAAGTTTTCATTCTTACAAGGAAGTAATAACAATTTTATTTCATAGGTATGCTTTGGTAGACTTCGGTTTGGCCCAAGGAACTAATGATACAAAAATAGACCTCCTCAAATGTGTTCAGTCTGAAGCACAGCAGGAAAGCTGTTCACTGAACAAATGCCGTGGAATCACTGGAAACAAGACTGCATTGGGTGGTTCAGCGCCTAAGGGTGTGGATCCACAGGCCGCCACAAAGTCTGCCAAAAGACCCTGTGCAAAGGAGCACATTCAGACTAAGCAAGGAAAAGATGGAAAGGTTCTACCTTTTATATATATATTTTTTAATTCTAGCACTGTTTTAGAAAGATACTCATCCAGCAGAAGGAGATAAAAATTCTGAGATAGAACTGGATGCTGTTGACTCATACCTGTAATCCTAGCTACTTACTCAGGATGCTGAGATCTGAGGACTGTGGTTCAAAGCCAACCTAGGCAGGAAAGTCTATGAGACTCTTGTCTCCAATTAACCAGCAGAAAGTCAGAAATGGAGCTGTTCCTCAAGGACCTGCCTTGAGCCAAAAAGCCCAAAGATAGTGCCCAATCCCTGAGTTTAAATCCCGGGACCAGCACCAAAAAAAAAAGTTGGGATAATATTGCATTTAGAAAGATTTCCTTTTTTTCTTTTTTTGTTGTATTTGTTGTATATATTCAGTTGATTAGGTTTCCATTAAAATTTGTACAATTTTTTTTTTTTACTATTTCTTTTTCTTTTTTGGTTGGTTATGGGGCTTGACCTCAAGGCCTGGGCGCTGTCCCTGGGCTCTTTTGCTCAAAGTTAACTGCGCCACTTCCTGTTTAATTGGAGCTAAGAGTCTCACAGACTTTCCTGCCCCAGCTGGGGTCAAACTGCAATCTTCAAATCTCAGCCTTCTGAGTATCTGGGATTACAGGCATGAGTTAACAGCACCAGGCTTTTTACTATTTAAAAAGTGAAATTTTTTACTTTACCTGTTTGTAATATCTCTGTCATTATATAGTAAGATATTACATTCTAAGATAAAACTGGAATAGGCTAGGGCTGGGAAGGTGGCTCAGTGGTAGAGCGCTTGCCTTGCATGCATGAGGCCCTGGGTTTGATTCCTCAGCACCACATAAGCAAAAAGGAAAAAGTCGTAAGTGGTGCTGTGGCTCAAGTGGTAGAGCACTAGCCTTGAGCTGAAGAGCTGAGGAACAGTTCCCAGGCCCAGAGTTCAGGAACCACGACTGGACCCCCCCCCAAAAAAAAAGAGAAAGAAATAGGCTAAAAATTCCCTGCATGTTATAAAGTTCAGATTGATTATCCTTTTTAAAAGAAAACATTAGCTATAGAGGAAAAATTCTAAAGTGTCTATCTCCATTTTAGCAGCACAGCAAAACATAATGTCTGTACAGGTAGTTTTTTAATTTTATACAGATATATATTTGTGGATGACAGTAACATTGTATGGCTGCTATGAATTCCATCTAGACTCTTTTCTCCTTAGTTTTGGTACCTGGGAATGTCTTGAATGTTTTTTGTTTCATTTCACTTTTAACTCTTTCCAAACCGTCAGAGTACAGCTGGCAGAAAGTGTATACAGATATAATCCTTACTTTCCTTGTTTTTGTTGGTATTATAGGAAGGATCTGTAGGCCTTTCTGTCCAGCGCTCTGTGTTTGGAGAAAGAAATTTCAATATTCACAGCTCCATTTCACATGAGAGCCCTGCAATGAAAGTAAGTAATGTAGCTTCCTAGTGCAATGGCCAGTCGGTCGTACACAGAAGGGAATTTAGGAATGACTAGCTTAGCATTATTAACTAAAGTTTGGCTTTGCTAAGAGGTATTACTGCTTTGAGCATTTAGGCAACATTTTTATTTCTTCCAGTTTTTTTTTTCCTGAATTTTTTTCGATCATTTTTGATTAGCTGTTGCTATTCTTGCCCTGTAGGAACATAGAGACATTGCTAGAATCAATATCATTACTAGAGTGTGAGCTCTCAGTGCCCAGCAGTTCTGGCATATAGTTGATGGAATGAAGACATTTGTAATGTTAACAAAACTGTCTTCACTGTTAGATTTTAAACTGACTTATGATACCTTACAACAGCCAGTAGCTTGAATAACAAGTTGGAAGTCTGACTTTAACCAATGAAACTGTGCCATTTACAGCTCTGAAATGGAGTTAGACACTGTACCGTAACTTATAATTTTATAGTCTATCAAGAACAGTTTTAAATAAGGTTTAAATCAAATATTTACCAAAACTAGTTAGTAAATTTTAATGGGTTACTTGACAGAAAACCTCCAAAAGACCTCAAACATTTCAATGGGCAGCTCTTTTTATTTACATTCCAAAGCACATTCAGAACTTTGAAAAGTTATTCTTCTGCTGTTCCTTTTTGCCATGCTAGCATTTGAAGGCATCACATTAGAAGTCATAAAAATAGGAAAATCTGACTTTTCTTTTTATAGCTTATAAAACACTCAAAGACTGTGGATGTAGTATCGAGAAAGTTAGCAACAAAAAAGAAGCCCAATTCTACGAAAGTGATGAGTGGTGGTGTGATAAAGAAAACTGCCAGTTCTGACTCAGCCCACTCGACTTGTGACTGCTATGCCACAGATAGAGTCTGCAGTGTTTGCCTCTCAAGGTAACGAATGTGTCTCAGTGGTCAGTAAAGTCCCACAGTGCCGCCAGACAAGATTCAAGGTTATGTTGATTTTGTGGGCAGTTGAATGAGTGAAAGGAAGGAAGCATAGATTGTGAACTGCATGGACACTGATTCTTTTAATAATGCCTCAAAGAGCAAATGAGAACTGTTGTCATACATTGTTTAACACACACGTATGTGGCTTGTTGGAAAACACATGTGCTCTCATGTGCAGATAATATGGGGGTGGCAGAGAACAGCGTCTTGACAAGCCTAGAATGAACACATTTTGCTGGTGATATAAAATCTGTTCTGTTTTCATTTTTGTCTGTGTAGAATCAATAACCAGAATATTACAAGTCCCTTCCTTACCCCTCTCTTTGCCTCATGGACTTTTTCCTTTCCTTCAGGATGCTTTGATCAAACATTTTCTGATTAACTCAAATATATAAGTGAATAAGTGCATTAATAATTCATTACCTCCAAACAAATTAATTTTTATACTGCCATTTTGTGGGTCTTCTTTAATTCATTGCAAAATTATCTTCAGGTTGCTGTAAAGTTGTTGCATATCAGCATGTCAGCTTATAAGTGCAATTCATCTTGATCAGTGCCACTCACTTGCATCATTCTCCCTCTGTTTTTCTGTTATGGCTTTTATCATCTACTATCTCTTTTTGTACTTGGAAATTATCTGAAAACCTTTCTGGAACTAAAATGGGAGAAAAATTATTAGAGGCAAAATCTAGGATATTTATCAAATTGCTTTATCATTTTTATTGAGGTAAAAGCCAAACAAAGCACTAAATTGATAAGAATTTCTTGTTTTGGACTTAAATAATAAGCTTTAATACAACAAGAGAAATCTTGTTTTCTTATCCTAAGGCGTCAGCAGGTAGCCCCTAGAGCAGGAACACCAGGATTCAGAGCACCAGAGGTCTTGACTAAGTGCCCCAATCAAACTACAGGTATGTTCCACTAGAAATGCAGCACCCAATTCAGATGGATTTATTCCATTTTGTGATCTTTATCTATTTATGATCAATGAACTAAGAAGCTTTGGCCATGTGGTATTCCCAATTTTAAGATAATGTTATTTATGAACATTTCTGCTTAATGTTCCTTTTTTCTTTTTAAACAATATATTTTGCTTATCTTGTTTACAAGGTGACTTTACCAGTAATTTTGTCATTATCACCTTGTGGAGGGGAAAATAACATGTAATAGATTTGCTAACCTTAGAATTGTTGCACTTCCATTTGTTTACTTAATACCTCAAAAAGTTTTCTGTAGTGTAGACACCATTGTATGTGATACAATTATTTTTTTGTGCCAAGTATGTTAGTGCATGACTGTAATCCCAGCTATTTAGGAAGTGGAGATGAGATTATCAATTCAATGGTTAGCAAGAATCTTCGCAAAATTAAGCACAAAGGGAGTAGGGGTCTGATTCAAGTACTAGAGCACTTGTGTAACATTTGCAAGGCCCTGGGTTCAGAGAGAGAGAGAGAGAGGAGAGAGAGAGAGAACATGTTTTTGAAAAAGAAAGATGACGTCTATGACGTAAAAAGTTGTGATGGAGCTGGTCTCTTGGAGACATCTTGTTGAATGACAGATTAGTCCTTTTATGCACTTGGGTTATGGGCTTTGATGAAATGCAGTCATTCATTTTTGTTTTGTCTTTGCTAATGATGAGGCATCTGCTCACTTTCTAGTTAAGATACATTCTCAAATAATTGTAAAATAGTCTGTTGAATATGATGTTAAACTGTAGTAATATATGTGTGCATGTATACATATGTATATACACACACATGCACATATATATATATATATATATATATATATATATATATATATATATATATATATACTTAATCCAAAGCAGTTATGAAAGAACATTTCTGGAAGAGATGACCTCTGAGATAGGACTAAATCACAGTTGAGGATGTATTGATTATGAGCTGAGAATGAAGAAAGAGTATATTCTAGCCATAGAGGAAACTGAAAGATGGAAGTCAAGAGCTGTTTAGACATTAACCTAGAAAGAGGTACACAAGGTCAGATCACATTTCTCAAACAGCTTAGACTGTGTATATAGAAAGAAAGGAAAGAAACTTTTCAAGGCAATTTATATTCTATATATAGATCATTCTGGCAGGTGTACACAAAGGGTAGATTTTGGAGGGTGTGGCCTATATTGATTTAAGTGGGAGATGAGGAAACCATAAACAAGGGCATCGGCAACAGGAATGAAGGGAGGTAAAGAATTGGAAAGGCAGAGTTTGGTAGGCAATTGGATATCAAATTTGAGTCCGAGGTGGTAAGGGAAAAGGGCTTTCAGGATGTTTACTACAAGATTCCTAGATTGAAGGACTTGGTTGTATACCAAGGTGAATAAAGATGTATCTGTTTTACAGGGAAAGGTAAAATTGGATTGGTAGCATAAATGGTTTGAGATATTTGTGGCACATCTGAATAGATACATCCACATAAGTCTGTAGCTCAGGGAAGGAGCTGGGCTGGGAACACAATTGAGTATCATTATTATATAAGCACTAGGTTACAGCTGTAAAATGGGTGGAACAATCAGGGGAGAGTAAACAGGGCAGAGATTGGGACTCTGAGGAAAGGAACCTCAGCACTTAGATCATAGAAGTAGGCAAAGGTACAGAACTCAGATCAGCAGCCAGTGGAATATTGAGTAATAACCTAGGACAGTTTTTAATTTAATTAAATTTTAAATTAAATTAATTAAAAAATTAAATTAGGACAGGAAAAATTTAACAGAAAGCTGAGCCCATCTGTTTTGTTTTGTCTTTTGTTTGGTTGTGTTTATTTTTGTGGTGTTGGAGTCAAACCCAGGGCCATCACCTAACAAGTCATCATGTTCACCCTGAGCTCTGTTGGTATCTATAGTTGAGAGGATGGTGGGTGGGTGGTTCCAGGCTAGCCACCATTACATGAAGGTAAGCTGGATGCCATGACTCATACCTGCCATCCCAGCAGTGATGGGAAGCCTAAAATAGACGTGTGTTCTGATGCAACATCCTATCTCAAAAATGGTTTAAAAAAAAAATGGGGTTGATGGTGTAGCTCAGCAGTAGAGTTTCTGCCTAGCAAAACCAAAACTCTACTCCAGAATTATTCAATCAAAATCTCAGTAATTGAGGCTGAGCCTCAATTTAAAGCCTTCCTGAATGATTGTAATGCAAAATAAAAACCTAGAACTATTTATTTACATGATGACATTTTGGACATACTTTAAAAATTTGTTTTCTGTTGCAGCAATTGACATATGGTCTGCAGGTGTCATATTCCTTTCTTTGCTTAGTGGACGCTATCCATTTTATAAAGCAAGCGATGATTTAACTGCTTTGGCTCAAATTATGACAATTCGAGGATCCAGGGAAACAATCCAGGCTGCTAAAGCTTTTGGTAAGCATTTTTATATTATAGAATAAAACAGATGTCTTTGATTATCTCCTACAAACTGCTTACTTGATCATAACAAAATTCTCTTTACAAATAAGCATACTCAGTGTTCATAAAATTCTGTAAGGAAACTTTAAAATTGCCTGAAAATGCTTTCACGTAAGAAAATAATTCATTATTCTTCTCTAAACATGTCACCCTTTAATCTTATTCAAGCATAGAGTACTAGTACCCAGTACTTCAAGCATAATTTTACGGTTATTAAAAAAACAACCTGAACACAGCTTGCCGCCTCGGTGTTTATCATATAAGCACAATCATAGCTGATACCTTGCATGGATTGGGTGTGAGGAGAGTCAGCTGGCAATGTGGAGCATCCCTATGGATGGTTAACCTTAGAGAAACTGGGCTTCCCTGGGCCCATCCCAGGAACAGCAGGTCTTACCCAGGGGTGCACAGTAGAATTACCTGACAGATTTCAAGATTTCCTCCCCATCTGTCCCTCGAAAATGTGATTCGGAAAAATATGATAGTTAGAAAGGCTCCAGGCTTCTTAGCTGATGATATATTTGTTTGTTTTCGGGGAGTTGTTTTAACAAGAACTACTTCTAGCTAAGAACTACTGCAAACATGATTGCTCCTTATTAGCCACCAGGGTCATAGTTTAATCCACATGAGAGACTCTGGGGTGATTGATGGGAAAGTCTGAGAAGTCCCCCACAAAAAATTTAAAAAAAAATACTTATCTGCAGCAGTAAGTTCACAATGTACCTGTATTTTACTTATCGTAAGAAGCTTTTATTGAGGATAATAGGATCATATTATACACACAGGGAAAAGTGACTGAATGGAAAGTAAGATTGTTGTTGTCTTAATTTTTGGATATTGCATCATAATAAATGCTTATCCTCTGTTAGAGAAAAATCCATCTCTTAGAGAAGTTGATGAGCATGAAGTTTTATTCAGCCATCTTCAAAACATGTTGTTGAATTGCTTGAATTTCCACCATTGGTAGCCAAAGTAGTCATGAGGGCAACTGCAACATCTGACACAGAAATACTCCAGGGCAAGTCCCATGAGAGCAGGCAAGAAATCTTAGGGTAAGTTCTGTAGTGATTTCAGTCAGATGTTACTCTAACTTTGAGCTGAGTAGAAAAGATTCAAAAGTTTAACATATACAACTCTGTGAAGACACCTGAGATTTTCAGTGAGAGCTACTCTTGTATTATAACCTGTCTTACTGTCCTTGGCCTCTGGCCCATGGTTTTGTATTGAGTCAGTTCAAAAGAAAAGCTTGTGCTAGAATCAATTCCTGAACTCGTAATAGGCTGGGACAACATTTAACAGAATGTTTAGATTGTTTTCTGTAAAGATTTTAAACATACCCTCTCTTTGGTCATATACAAATAATTTAGACATACTATATGCTGTTAATTGTCATGACCTCAGAGTAAGCTTGCAAGTTAAGAAATAAAACTGTATGACTAGTCTTCTCTGACTAGATCATCCTAAAGAAAATGGGAATGATAGCTTTTAAAGTAAAAAAGCCTTGGCATTCTGTAGCCTCTCAAACTTAGCTTACGGAGATGCATTTTCTTTGCTGTCTCCTTGTCTGTCCTGCTCCATTATCCTGCTTTAGAAGTAGTACAACTGTACAGTACTTGTACCAGTGTATGTCAAGGGAAACTTCTTATTATCTAGATTGCTGGTTGACAGTTTGTATACTCAGGAATGGAGCTAAATGTTGCACAATTCATTGTTTAGATCACCTTGCTGTTTAATAAGGAAATAAAAGGCACAAATAGTACATAATTACAACATCTATTGTATCCTTAATGAAAATTTAACTATATTTTCCTGTGTCTGACAAAAAGCTGATGGGCAGTTATCTTCAAGGTATTTTAATTTTAAAAACAAATTCAATTTGCAAACTAATTCATTCAGGAACATTAATGGAGTTTTATCTATGTCAGATACTATAGTGAGTCCACTTTCAAAGAGTTTAAGTTCTCATGAGGAGAAGAAAATATTATCAAAGATGAATGGTATTAGGAAGACAAAGGGATTGAAGGGGGGGCTCATCCCTGTAGGATAGGTTGGTCAGGAAGAACATCTTAAGAAGAGATGCTCAAATTGTTTTTTATCTAGTGTAATACATTAACCGAGCACCTCATATGTGCCAATGTATAGGTCTGGGGACCTGAAAGAAATAAGACAGCTTTATAGTCAAAAGAATTTACTGTCTAACATCTATTTTTATCAGCTATGACATAGGATAGCAAAGGAACTTTTTGTAAGTTATGACAGAAACTTAAGATTAGTTCTCTCTGACATGATTCTTAAGCTAAATAGTGAGGCATGTCAGCGGGTGCCTTGAGCACACACAGGTGTGGATCCTCCAGGCAAAGTCAGGGCTCCCCTTGCACAGAAACTTGGAGGGGGTGGAGGATGGAAACTGCGGCTGGTGTAACATCACAGAGAAGATAAAAAAAGAAGCTGAAGAAGTTGGCAGTCAGGTGAGTGCCTGGCATAGCTTAACTACTGCTTTCCACTTACTAGCTCCTACTTTATGGTTTGGCCTTCACCTGGTATAATTCAAATACAACTTGAAAATACCAGGTGATACTTTTTATCCCATACTCAGTAAATACATGCATAAGACATATGGCTGAGCTGGCATGCTTCTCAGAAGAGATGCTTTAAATATGTTTAAGTGAGATGTGTTGGATATGTTTAAGTGATAAAGTATTTGTTTTTTCTTTCTCTGATAGGCAAATCGATACTTTGTAGCAAAGAGGTCCCAGCACAAGACTTAAGGAAACTCTGTGAGAGACTCAGAGGTCTGCCTTCTAACACTTCCACATTAGCAAGTGATACACAAGGGCATGCTTCTCCCAACCCGGCTTTTTCAGAGAAGACAGACCATAAGGCTTTGTATCTGAAACACGCGTCTCAAATGCAGCAGTCAGAGAATTTCTTATGTAAAGGGGACCATAATGGACACAGGAGTCGTTTTGGCGAGTATACGACCAATTCAGAAGGCTGGGATGAAGTCCCCGACGAAGCCTATGACCTGCTCGATAAACTCCTAGATCTGAATCCAGCTTCAAGAATCACAGCAGAAGAGGCTTTGTTGCATCCATTTTTTAAAGATATGAGTTTGTAACAATGGTTCTTCATTTGTTAGAGGTGTATTGTGAAGTGGACTGCCACAGTTCTTTGTTAAAAAAAAAAAACACAGGTTTTTGTTTAGAGAGCAGAGCAGGAAGAATAATTTGAATTTTACTATATTCTCTGGGGGCAGACTATAAAACACAAATTAAGACGACATCAGATGCCTGGGAGAGTTCTTACAGCATGTGAGTTAAACTCACCCATGCCGAATCAGATCTTTTGTTTCCCTAATTGCTTTTTACTAGCATGTACAGAAAAGGGAGCTTGGCCACTAGGTCAAGGTAAAGTCTTAAATGAATGTATGTGATAGCGGAAGTAATGAGTTAGAAGACTTCATTTCCTGATTCCCTAGAGCAATGTGTCCTTTTGGCAAATTCAGCCTGGTATTCAATGACAGTTTCATAGGCAAAGAAATTAATTTCCTTTTCCAGAGGTATACATTATACCTTTGATGAACACTAAAACAATTATTAAGATAGTATTGGTTATGCGACAAAATTTCACTTAAAATTGAATTTATCCATTTAAAAGTATTTCATAAGAGCATTTTATTTGTGTAAATTGTCATGTTTTCTTGATTTTTCTTCCTTCTCTGCCTTCCTCTAACACATTCTCCTTGGAAATTACATGGTGCTTACTACAGAATATATCTGGGTGCTCTATTATGCGTTATATGGAGTTACAGTAAGGAATTTAATTATGTGCACACTGGTGGATAAGAGGAAGCCTTCAGGACCAAGGTGAATATTAATCATCCATAGTGCTGATTTTTCTCTCCAGTGTATTTTATTATCTCCACACTATCTTAGGTATAATTAGGTAGCTATTAGAAAGCAAAGGAGGCATCAGATTGAGAATATGACTGGAGATGTTTCTTGTGTGCTTAGAGCTATGCAGATTTCCGCACCCTGTTTTCATCATCCTGGTCTTGCTCACAACAGACTAATTACTGGAGTCTTAAGGTGGGTTGGAAAGAGAACTAATGAAACATGCAAAGCAGGAAGGGACCCAAGAAAGAGGCTTAGATATTTACATTCCATAGTGATCTATATCAATGACAGCATGCCACACTACCTGAGAGGTAAGTCTGGAGAGGGTAGGTCTGCTGAAACATTTCCCATTTATGCATCATGGATTATAGAAACAGTTTAACAACTATCATGTATTTCACCTGTAGACATTGATCAGTATGTCTACCTAATCTATTTGGTATATATGTACATATATATGTGTGTATATATGGCATATATGTATGTAATCGTTGATCTGTCAAGTTACTTTTTGAAAAAACTAATGTTTTAGAATTTATATTAAAATAAAATTCTTTTATATTTTTACATCAGACTTCTCATTGAATAAACAGCAGTGTAAGCCAGGTGTGTGGTGATGCATGTCTGTAGTCCCTACTTGGAGGCTGAGGCAGGAAAATTTGCTGCAAGCCCAGGAGTTTGGGGATAGTTTTGAGCATTATAGCAAGGGCGTTTTGTTGTTTGTTGTTGTTTTTGTTTTAAGCTTTAAAATATTGAGTACAGGGAATATTTCCCACCTGAAATTTATGAACAATCACTTCAGGAAAAAGTGGATAATAGGTTAACCTCGCTCAAGTAATATATGAAAGATATATTTTTCTATAGAAAAGGTTCTCTTTGGGCTGTATTCTTAGAATATTTGTCACAAATGAAGTTCTTACCTATGTAAGGTCTTTGACTAATACTTTAACATAAAAAAATCTAAGAGGAGGGCTAGGAATGTGGCTCAGTGGTAGAGCGCTTGCCTTGCATGCCTGAGGCCCTGGGTTCGATTCCTCAGCACCACATAAGCAGGGGAAAAAAAGCCGGAAGTGGCGCTGTGGCTCAAGTGGTAGAGCACTAGCCTTGAGGTGAAGAGCTGAGGGTGCCCAGGCCCAGAGTTCAGGCCCACGACCGGACCCCCCCCAAAAAAAGAAAAAAAAATCTAAAGGGGAAAAAATTATGAAAAGTCAGGAAGGAGTTTAGAATCCAGAGCTATTGCTCTGCATCTGGTTGATAAGGATAGAGGTACGGGGAGCTAGTGTCTAAGACAACTGGTATTTACAAATTAGAAGGTTTTTTATGTTAATAAAAAGATTTTTATAAATTTTTATTGAGATTAAATGATTACATAAATTTCACAGTATTGTAGGATGTTGATACTTAAAGTCACAAACATTTTAACCTTCACAAGGCAAATTGCATTATCTTGGTCTATAAAGTTTGAATTTTACAAGCTTTGACAATACAACTATTTCTTCCGCGTTGGGTGGTATGTACATTTCTTTTGCTTAGTGTTAGTTGTACCCTCTTTCCCTCTTTTTCCCTCCCTCCCATCACTGCCCTTGAGTTGCTTAGTTCATTTTCATCAATGTCCACTGCAGCTGATGGGCCCCTCTGTTGTATTTTTTCCCCATTTTCCTCTGATTCTGTGCCCTCCTAGCTTCCCTCAGATGTGCACACGCACACACACACACACACACACATACACACAAACACACACATACCATAGATAAGGTCAAGAACATGGAGCAAATTAGAAGTTTTATTTCCACTGAAACATTCTTAATGTGCTGGATCTGAATTTCATATTATGCATATTCTTTTAAAATTTCTTATTGCTATTATAAATGTGATATATCCCTCTTCCCTCCCCACCCCCTGAAGTTGTATAATTCATTTTCAACATAGTGTCTTGTGAGTACCACTGCTGGATTTATTCACCCTTTGTCCCACTATTGCTGTGGCCCCCTTAGCCATTATGCATATTCTTAAAACTGTTTAAAGCCTTTGGAGTAACTTTTTATAATGGCAGATGCCTCCCCTACAGTACTTTAACCAAGAAAAAAAAAAGTCTCTTGTAAAGAAAAAATAAGGTTGTGCCAGACAGTGTTGTGGTATACACCTATAATCCCAGCATTTTTTGAGACTCGGAGGATTACATCTTAGAGGCCAGAATGGACTACAGTGCAAGACCCTGTGTTATACGTTACTGGTTGCTGCACATGTGCTATGATCCTAGCTTCTCAAAAGGCTGAGATCAGATCTTAGTTTCAAGCCAGCTAGGACAGCCAAATCTGAGAGACCGTTATCTCCAGTTAACCAGTAAAATGCTAAACTAGAGGGGCTGGGAAGGTGGCTCAGTGGTAGAGTGCTTGCCTTGCATGCATGAGGCCCTGAGTTTGATTCCTCAGCACCACATAAACAAAAACAAAACAATAAAATGCTAGAGGCATGGCTCAAGTGGTAGAGCATCAGCCAAGAGCCAAAGACAAATGAGAGCAAGAGGGCTTGAGTTCAAGCTCTGTAGCTGGGGAGGGAACAGGGGGATTACTTCATGCTATTTTCTAGGATTGAAGTTTTTGAAGTGTTTAGCTATTTTTCTGCTCTTAAAAATATTAGTCAAATGAAATAAAATTAAGGATGCTTTCATTTAATAAGCCTTAGACATTTTAGGACTATATATAATGAGTTGTTTCTTGAAACAGGCTACAATTTTCTAACATTTTTTATGAGACTTTGCCTTATAAGGAGTTGATGGTGGTTGTCTAGATAACCCAAATAAAAAAAATGTGACTCAAGAATACTTATTCCAAAGAATTAAACTGAGTTTATTAAACTTAAGTTTATTTCGAAATCCAAACATAAACCATCAAGTCGTGTTGAGACTGTAGTTTCTGGCATCAGTGTTTTAAGGACAAATTTGTGGTCCAGATGTTAAAATATTGATTGCCTAAAAATGTCGAAATCCACACAGCTTGTAGGCTTAGGTCTTAATAATCTCTGTTGTTTGTGTAATTTCAGCCTACACATCACCACAAAGTTATTTATCTTAAAAAAAAAAAAAACTGGCCAAATGTGGTGGGTGATGCTGTCTGCCAGTATCTGAAGATGTCTTGTTTCTGCCTACATTTGTTCCTGTTGTCCGTGGCTGTTAAAGTGCACTGACACCAAACAGTAAGGTTTTTTTCCCTTTTAGTCTTAGAACTGAAGTTGCTATTTCCTAGATTTGCCCAATTACATATCGTCAGTTATCTTCCTTAGAAGGTGAATCTTGGCAGCTGTGTTCCACATAAGTGATCAGAAGGAGCTAGCAACAGTGCCAAATTAAGACAAGGTTTTCAACAAAGTAACCACAGAAGTTAAGGTCGAGGCAAGTCTCTAGTGAGTAACTTAGTAAAATGGTGTGTTAGTAAAATTTAGGAAAATGATGTTTTATATATGTCAAAGTGAAAGAAAAAATAAAGCATGATTTTAGGAAAGCTATTGGAAATTGGGTGAGATTATTTCAAAAGTGGAGTTCAGGAAAAATGAGAAGTTGAAATAATTTAAGAGCTTATTTGACTTTTTTTTCCCCTCATTAGAAGAAAATGAACTAAAGAGGTAAATTGCCCGTCACCTCTGTGTGTGTGTGTGTGTGTGTGTGTGTTTCCCTTGTGGGACTTGAACTCAGGGTCTGAGTGAGTGGCTAATTGGAGATAAGAGTTTCACAGGGACTTTTCTGCCCAGGCTGAATTCAAACCTCAGTTCTCAGATCTCAGCCTCCTGAGTAGCTAGGATTACAGGCATGAGCCACCCGCACCAGGCTTTAACCTCTGTTTTAAGTGCTTTAAAAAAATTGCAATTTATAAGAATTCAAAAGAAGGACTAACAAGCTTATTTAAGGAGTATATATATATATATTATAGGACAAGACCTTGTAGGTCAAGAATGATGAATAATAAGACATACATGCCTTTGAGTTTCTACTGATCATATGCAGAATATCCTCTCGGGGAGGGTTCTTGAACTCAGGGCCTGCATGTTGTCCCTTAGCTTTTTCACTCAAGGCTGACATTCTGCCACTTGAGCCATAGCTCCATTTTCTGCCTTTTGCTAATAAATTGGAGATAAGTCTGACAGACTTTGCTGCTCAGGCTGGTTTTGAACAGTGAGTCTTAGATCTCAGCTTCCTAAGAAGCTAGGACTACAGGTATGAGCCAGCATCACCCAGCCAAAATATCCTTTTAAATTTAATACCACCTAGCAATTAAACAGATTCCATCTTTATTCCTACTGAAGTAATTCTTCTTAAGAAAAGAGACAAACTTAGCTAGAAAATGTAATCGAAACAGATCAGTTGGACCATATTATAATAAAAGTATGGAAATGTAATGATGAAATTCCCCTCTTTGTAACTAATGGAAACTAATTTAAAAAATAAATCATAATTAAAAATAGAGTATAGATTGTTTCTACATTCAGCTCTCTTCCTAGATTTAGAGGATGCCAATGGCACTAGTGGGAAATCAAGAGATGGGTTTCTGACAACCTGAAATGGAAAGAGTGAAAAACGAAACCACTCATTTGTAAGGTGAGTAGCACGATTTAGACAATGAAGGAACCATTGGGTTATTGTTTTTTGTGCTCAAAAGTTTTACCTGTGTTTTTTTTCTACCAATGGTGTGTTTTTCTATGTGTGTTTATGATGTAGCTGCCCTTTGTGTAAATTCTTTCTGTAACGTTTTTGAAAATTCTACCATATGATCCAGGACAAGATCAAGAAAATAAGAAACAGATGTGTGACTCTATAGACCTGCATTGTTATTTTAGCTCTGTCTTGAAAAGAAGCAAAGGTCTAGGAAGCCTAGCCACCTCCAAATTTCTCTAGACACTGATCTTAGTGCTTCTCTAGGAATAAGAAATTCTGTGCACTAGAAATTTATTTCTCCTGGCATGCTGATTACTGTCTTCCTACATTCAAATGCTCTGATTCAAAACAAAACTAGTCATACTGTATGTGTGAGTATATGAGTAATCTTTGTACAGAATTACTAATGCCTCTGGAAAACACACTTTTCCCGAGGACTGCTGAAATGATTGTATGGTATTCTGTGAATATGTTTCTTTCATCTTGATTTATTTCAGAACTTTATAAGTAAATAATGCCAAATGTGTACTTTTCATAGAAAGGAAACTACCACTTTTATGCTTTGCAAAACCTAAAGCACCAGTGTCTTATAGCCTTTGTTGTGTTTAATGAAGAAGAATCTGTCTTGTTCACACCATACATTGACACTACACTAGAACCTGTCATTTACTGAGTTGGGTGACTAGACATTACATTTAATTAACTTGCTTTATTGATAAAATATTTAGTCAAGAACTTTTCTTAATAAGCGTGCCCTTCCCTTTTTTGTGCCAGTCCTGGAGCTTGAACTCAGGGTCTGGGTGCTATCTATGAGCTTTTGTGTTCAGGCTAGCATTCTACCCCTTGAGCCATGAGTAGCTAGGCTTACATGTGAGAGCCACCAGTACCTCTCCCCCCCCACACACACAAATCGTGGATGTGTGCCCCTATTTTTTATGTTGGTTCAATTAATTTGAAAGAGAATGACACCAAAGAGTTAAAGAAAAAGTGAAATGTGTCATTCTTCTACATAATTCCTTTCAAGTTTCTTGCACGTTGTACCTTTAAAGTGGAACTTAAATGAGGGCAAGATTCCGACGCCATGCTTGAAGCTCAGAATAGGCCAGAGGTCTTTGAATTTTGTAGTTGCCATCACCTTGAATATCCTACCCTCCAACCTGGGTGTCCCTACTGTATTCATTCATAGCAGGCCGTGGCAGGTCCCACCTCGCACTCTGCAAAGCGTGCACTGCAGCCCAAGGATCACCGCCTCGACTTCCTGCCCACAGATCAAAAGCTTCTTGAAGGTTGAGACTGTGTTTTCCACTTCCTACCACTTCATCAGAGACTCAAGTACTCGGCCAAATCTTTGGGACTGGACACTTGATGGCCATGAAGCATTTCCAAGCCCCACCAAAATACCCTCACCTAGAGTTTGCCCTTTGATTTTTTAGACATTTTCAGGATTATTTTACTTTCCTGTGGATGCTTTCTGCTATAATTTCTTACGTCATCATTATCCCATTCATCTCAGCCCTTTTTTCCTTGGGAAAGAGGCATATGTATATTACTGATTCTTCCACTCTCTTTTGAGCACCAGACAAGGCCTTAAGTATTTTCATTGAGGTCTAACATTTAAAATACAAATATAGCCAGGCACCAGTGGCCAATGCCTATACTCCTAGCTACTCAGGAAGCACTCTGAAGGTCATGGTTTAGAGCAAACCAAAGCAGGAAAGTCCATGAGACTCTTATCTCAAATTAAGCACCAAAGAGCCGGAAGTTGAGCTGTGACTCAAGTGATACGGCATCAGCCTTGCACAAGAAAGCTAATGGACAGCTCCAGGCCTTAAGTTTAAGCCCCATACTGGCACATGCTGTGCACGCACACACACACACACACACACACACACACACACACACACACACACACACACACAGTTTTTCCTTAATCGAAAAATCAAAACCAAAACCAAAACAAACCTACATTGTAGTTTTTGAACTATTCAAACTGGACACTGTGAGCCTGAGATGAGAAATGCTTTTTATGCGTTGCGATGCCCCCTCTGTCCACCAGATGGCAGGATTTCCTTTGGCATGTTCTATGAGGAAGCTGTTCAGACTGACACATTTGGACTTCTTTATCGGTGAGGCTTCTAAAAGAAGACAAAAACATACATGCAAAAAAAACAAACAAACCTGGCTCTTACACAATTAATGCTTGCAGACAAAGTGTGTGTATGTGTGTGTGTGTGTGTGTGTGTGTGTGTGTGTGTGTGTGTGTGTGTGTGATTGTGATCATTTACTACTTCATTTTTTCCAGCCACAAACTTCTCCTTTCTGGGCTTTTGCATATACTGCCCCCAGCCTCCTGCACCTGGCCACCTCATCTTCATCCTTCCCGTCTTAGTTCAAGCATCACTGCCTTTAGGAAAACCTTCTGACCTCTCATTCTGAGTTCAGGACACCCCACCTTTCCCTGCCAGCCCTCCGGGCTCCACTGAACACTTGGGACCCAGTCCACACAGCCTCCAGCTTACTTACTGATCATCTCTTCTCACGACAATCAGACACCAGTGGCTCACGCCTGTCATCCTAGCTACTCAGGAGGCTAAGAGCTGAGGATCATGGTGCAAAGCCAGCCCAGGCAGGAAAGTTTGTGAAACTTACCTCTAATTCACTAGCAAAAAACCCTGAAGCTTGGGGACAGCTCCCAGGCCCCTTTCACAGCACCGTTCCTTCCTGGCACGCCACTCACAGTACTGCTCTGCACACTGACAGCACTCTGACATTGTTGCCTCTTATCTATCAGCCACCCACTGGATCTGAATCCATGACAAGATTTGTGTCGAGTCTAGGTACTTTTTTTTTTCTCTTAAATCTGATGAGGGACAGATCAAATACTTGTTTAAAAATGAGGCAGCCTCAACAAATACTTGTTCGCAAATAAGCACACTTAGAGCACCACTATATTTATGAGCACACAGTATGACCACAGTGAAGTATATCTGTGTATATGTGTGTGTTTGTGTGTGTGTGTGAGAGAGAGAGAGAGAGATTGAGATAGAGAGAGGATGTCAGTAAAGCAGAGGGGGAGGGAAAATGTCAGCAGAAACAAATGCCAGCCTTCCTTTGCTCCCCCAGTACCTATAGTCAATCACAGAAGGGTTTTTTTTTTTTTGTTTTTTTTGTTTTGTTTTTGCCAGTCCTAGGGCTAGAACTCTGAGCCTAGGTGCTATCTCTGAGCTTTTTCACTCAAGGTTAGCAGTCTACCACTTGAACCACAGCTCCACTTTTGGCTTTTTGTGGTTAGTTGGTGCTAAGAGCCTTCTGGACTTTCCTGCCTAGGCTGGATTTGAATCTCCTTAGTAGTTAAAATTACAGGTGTGAACTGCCAGCACCTGGCCTTTTTATTTTTTTATTTTTGGGTTGGTTGTGGGGCTTGAACTCTGGGCCTGGGCACTGTCCCTCAGCAATTCAGTTCAAAGAGAGTGCTTTCTCTACTACTTGAGCCACAGTGCCACCTCCAGTTTTCTGGTGGTTAATTGGAGATAAGAGTCTAATGGACTTTCCTGCCCAGGATGGCTTTGAACTGCGATCCTCAGATCTCAGCCTCCTGAGTAGCTAGGATTATAGCCACCAGCACCTGGCTTGCACCTGGCTTTTGATAGCAGTTTCACTAGGCAGATTTTATGTTGGCTTGAGTTGTCAGTCACTTAAAATACAAACAATATCAAGTTTTGTAAGACATGAAGTATGGTTTGCAGAGCAAGGGTTTGGGGAAGCCACAGGTGTGAACAGATAGATGTATGTGGGTGAAATGAAACATGCCTGTGCTGATTGGGATAGTTGGTGATAAGAAATGAGACCAAGGAACAACATTCAGAGCAAACAGATTCAGATTTGAACATGAGACGTGCTTTGAAAGACGTACTCTGGGTTTTGCAATGATGCTTACATAGACGGCCCCTGTGCTGTGTACAGGCTCTAAGATAACTAGTCCTTCAGAGTCAAGTAGATCTGGGTCACTTCTATTTTTAAAGGATCTCACTATATTATTTTTTATGGCTAGATGACACAAGTTTATAAAAATGATTTTTAATATTGTTACTTAACAAGTGATCATCTTTAACACAGACATAATTTACCATCCCTCTGCAGGCTAAGTTGAGCCACAGGAAAATTGTTGCTGCTCAACCACTTAGGAAATCAAAATAATCTTTCAGTGGAGGGGGGGGGATTGGGTAGGGGGTGGGGGGGGAGCCTGGGAAGGGATGGGAAGGGGAAACAAAGGAGGAGGCTACAATGCTTAATAAGAAATGTACTCATTATCTTGTCCATGTAATTGTAACCCCTCTGTACAGTGTTTTCACAATAAAAAAAAAATCCTTCAGCGAGATGCAGCTTCATCCAGAGAGAAAGTCAGAAGTCTGTACAGGAGCCATTCCCGCAGTGCCAGTAAGGACCTGGATGAGAGGCTCTCTCCCAAACCTAAGCCTTAACACAGATTGTCATCCCATGTATGAACGCACAACCTCTACATAGCAGCTTCTAAGATCTGGCCTTGCAGTAAAAGCTGGACACTGCATTAAAAGAAAGCTAGATCCTATTTTTTTTTTGGTCGGTTGTGGGGCTTGAACTCTGAGCTTGGGCGCTGTCCCTGCGCTCTTCAGCTCAAGGCAAGCGCTCTACCGCTTGAGCCACAGCACCACTTCTGGTTTTCTAGTGGTTTTATTGGAGAGCAGAGTCTCATGGACTTTCCTGCCCGGGCTGGCTTTGAACTGCCATCCTCAGATCTCAGCCTCCTGAGTAGCTAGGATGACAGGTGTGAGCCACCAACGCCCGGCTGAAAGCTAAATCCTAGACAGAGAGTCTTGGCCTATATGAAGGGTAAGGAGATGCCTGACACACTCTTGGAAGTCATTGCAACTAAGACCAAGTTCCGGAGGCTTTCCTGCCCCTGGTGTTTCCATGAGAAGGAAATGCCAGCCTGAAACATATTGGACCTGTGGAAGTCATTGACAGGCCCACTTCTGCCCTTGCTCAGCTGATCCTCAGCCAGAGGTGCGAGGGCTCTCTTGTACACACTCTTTTCCCCCCATGACATGGGTGAAAAAAGCGCTAAAGTCCAGCGATAGATACTAAGCACCTTTAAGGTCTTTCCTTTCTCCTGTGCCCAGATATATACACTTCTTCCCTCCCTAACTCCCTTCGTTAGCTTTTCTTTGCTTTCCAGCCACTCTGCCCACCTCCTCTAGGTGAGCCATTGTATTTCTAACCCATCCTCTAGCCAGTCTACCCTCCTAGCCAGTCCTAATCTGATTTCAGACGTGGAGAGGCTAGATGCACCTTGGTGCTCCCAGTAAAGCGGGATTGTTTTGATTATCCAAACGAGACTAAGATGTTTAAATTCTTCCCACTCTCTCATTGCCACAACACAAGAAGGATCCAAATATGTCGCAAGAGCAGGGCCTCGGGCCTGTGCTCTTGAGTTACGAAATGCTGCAGCAAACTCTCCTTGTATAGCAATGTTATCGGCCAAGAATTCTCCTGAACCCTATCATCAAGAAGTCTGCTTTCTCATTGCTGCGCTCAGACTTTCAGAAGGTTCTCCTTTGAGGGAGCTGTGAAATCTTCGCCAAAGGATAGGCAAAAATTCCTCTGGTGATTTCTTCTTTATTTTTCCCTCCCCAGATGCCATTTGTATACAGTCCATCCAAGAAGGGGCTTAGCAGCGGCACCTGAGGCCCCAAACCCAATACTTCCCTAATTGCACATTTAAGGGAAGGCAGATGTTTGAGTTGGCAACTGGGCTGCAGAAGGTGGAAATAAGAACATGGTGTGCCTTTCCACATGCAGTCATGTATATTATTTTTCCAGGATGTGATGAAATTACACTAAGAAGGAATATCTGAACTTGAGCTTTTGGATTTTTCTCTGGATATACATTTGAGGGAAGCTTGTTTTTCTGTTGCAAAGCCTCTTTGTACTTCTTGGTCCCTCTTTAGAATAGCACTTCCTTCATCCAGCCTTGTAGTATCAAGGTTTCTATTCCTAGCTTAGTCACGAGCTGTTACAGGCCATATTAATTTTGGGGTCTGCAATTCATCCCTTTTGCCCTCTAGTATCTAGCATGTTCTTCCCCCCTCCCCCCCCACCCCCCCAGTAAGCATTCAATGCCTATTTATTGGACTGTTGGAGTTGTGTTGCTTTTGGAGCCATTCTTATCCAACCTTTCAACTAACTACTTTTATTTGAGGGACTCATATATTTAATGCAGTAGAAACATGGTTCCTTGAGCTGAGCCAGGCACTGGTGGCTCACACCTGTAATCCTAGCTACTTAGGAGGCTGAGATCTGAGGATTGTGGTTAGAAGCCAGCCTGGGCAGGAATGTCTGAGAGACTCATATCCCCTATTAACCACCTAAAAACTGGAAGTGGAGCTGTGGTTCTAGCCTTGAGCAGAAAAGCTCAGGGATAACACTGGAGCTCTGAGTTCAAATCCCACAACCAACAGAAAGAAAGAAAAAAAAAGAAACATGGTGACTTAAATTGAAGCATATGCTAGGTCTCAACAGTTTCGTTTTCTTTGAAACTTCTACATAGGAGCAATCCACATTGATCAATCTGTGACCCTGGCCCACATTCTATCAAAGTTTGGAGACCCAGAGGCCATCACTAACTGGCAGGGTCACCTCCAGATGCCTCCTCTCACATGTTATTTCCGGGAACCTTTAGGGAATGGGGTCTGAGATAGAGCCTATTGAAGTCTGAGATCTTGAAGGAAAATTTAAAGACTTATTCACCAGGACTGCCTTTGTTGCTTCTTCACCTAAAGTCTGTTTCTTTAGCTTCTCCTTCAATTCTGTGAGCTGTCCTGGGAAATCCTTTCTGTGTTCCTGTTGACAGAGGATCTCTTCTGTTGCATACTTGTAGAAGACCCGCACAAATGTGGTGCATGAGAAGGGCCTGAAGGAAGCCTGTGGGGCTGTGAGGCCTGGCCCTGCCTTCAGCCACGCAGCCCCGACATAAGGTACACAGTCATCTTTGTTTGCTTGGTAGGATTGGAGCTTGAACTCAGAGCCATTATGCTCACTCAGCTTGCTTGCTTGACTGGAGCTCTACCACTTGAGCCACAATTCCAGCCCTCTCTTTTTGCTGATAAATTTGGAGACCGAATCTCACAGATTTTGCTGCCAGGCCAGCTTTAAACCACTATCCTCTAGATCCCTCTGCTCTTCTTTATTCCTCCCAGAGTTCCAGGCGAGCAGCAGCTACTGGGCAAATAGTGCATGCGTGAATGCATACATACACTGATCCTGGTAGATCTCAAAGTAAGCACGTTTCCACTTTACAGAAGGAGCTGAGGCTCAGAGGGATTTAGTGTGGCTCACCTGTGCATACACAGCTTCAGGTAAGGTGGTTAAAGGTAGGCTCTTCTTTTTCCCTTGCACATCCCTCATGAAAACTGCCTCAAGTGAATGTCCCAGTCATGTTTGTTCTTTGTAGCAGAAATGGGCTGCAGTTGATATAAGCAAACCACTGAATAGAACAGTATAAGGAGTCACAATAAGAAGACAGTTGAGAATTTGGAAAAGAGTAGGAGTCAAATCCTAGAAATACAGCTTGAGTGAAAGCCGTGAGTCCGGGCTTCAATGTTTTTTAGTGAGATGAAGGCTGTGGAGCTAGATCTTCCTTTTTTCTTTTTATGTTGATGGCTTGCTGTTGGTTGTTTTTTCCATTCAGCCCAATTTAGAGTTCAAGGGAGAATTTCATTGGTTAGAGTCAGGAGGCATACCTATATTGAACAAGGCTATTCATGATGGAGGAGAACGCTACCCACTAAAAAATCATCCGAGTGACTTTACAAGAAAAAAGTGGACATATACTGGGAGTCCAAAATAAACAGCCAGTGTCCACGACAAATGTTTACAGGGCAGACTGCCAGCATCCTGCGCCCATCCCCAGGATCCATCCCCTCTTCTCCCTCAGGAGGTCCTGGAAGAGGGGCGAGGAGGTCAGGTGGAAGAATCTGCCTCAGTGCCATCTCTGAATACCAGCAGGGCTCCTTTGTAGAAGGGTCCAGAGTGCAAAAGCATATGACAATTCACATCTCGCAACACCCATGCCCTGTCCATCTTGGCCTGGCTGTTTCTTCTGTTGGCTTGTGATGTTCACACCTTCCTGTGGGATCATTTCAAATCCCTATTTCCTGATGACCCAACATCCTCCTGCAATCAACTGGCACTGGGGAAAGCCTGCCAAAACCTCAGGTAGTAGCCTTGCCCAGAACCATTTTCAGCAACATCCTGTGTTCACAACTTTCCAGTCCAGCTCCAAATGCTAATTTGGGCATGTGAAAATTTCCATGGCCTCCTGCGGAGCCTCACGCCTCCCATCCCAGGGCACAGGGATCTCAGTCAGATTGTAATTATCTCAGGCTGACCCCCAACCCAACCCTGAGCTCTATGTTATATGTCACTGTGCCCTTACATATGACACTTTTAATGCTCCTGAGAAGCTCTGACTTCTGACACGGCCTCCCTACCTCATTTTGGAAGAGGGGAGAGTCCTAGGAACCCAGAAAGCTTAAAGGACCCTGCAGTGATTTTAGCAGAGCAAGTACTGGAAACCAAAGCTATTGGTCCACTGTCCCAGCCTTCTTCATTTAGAGGGCTGCACTGCTCACTCAAGCCAATGGATCTGAAGATTCCGCTATGACATACAGATTGCCTGCAATTCTACAGCTGTAACTAAGCCCTGTTTTTGTTGTCTGTTTTTGTAGAAGGAATTAGTTTAAAATTCCCACTGAACATGGACCGCTATCTGCATTGTCACTTCACTTACCCGATCCTGAGTACACACGACTATTTTGGGGTTCACACAAAGGGCAGAACTGATGCTTGAGGGTTTGTGATTTATTTCAAGGCCATAGGATTAGCAAATGAGAGAATCAAGATTCACCCAAGAGCCTGCTTCCACGTGCCCTACTTTCTCACTGAACTCAAGTTTATAACTATCAGGTAGATGTTTTTTCTTGACCACACACCACTACCACCAAAGACTGGGGTTTTCCTTGTTCTTTTTTATCTTTTTAATTTGAATAGTTGTACTAAAAGAAGTACACTTTATGTCCACAAAATCCACTCATTATCATCAAAGTACAATTTTAAGTATATATAGTTGTACAGTCATCACAAATGCCATAATAATACAAGTTTAAAACATTTCCAACCCACACATAAAGTTTCCTCTTACTCTTACGCATTGCCCTGTGTTCCACTGAGCTTTTCTGTTTGTTTGTGGTTGTCATTTCTAGAGATGCTGTGTAAATAAAACAATCATGTGAAACATTTTTGTGATAAACCATTCCTTCTTTTCAACATGAAGTTCATTTGTGCATATGTCCATCATTCATTCCTTTTTAAAAATTGAATATGTATGGATATATCACATTTGTTTATTTATCTACTAGTCGATGGATATTTGTGTCTTTCCAGTTTGGACTATGATATTGACAGTGGTTAGAACATTTTCATATAAATCTTTGTGTAATTGTATATCTTCATTTCTCTAAGGTGGATACATAGGAGAATTTCTGTGCATATGGTAAATACATAAATGCATTCAGAGAAATGGTCAAACGGTTATCTAAATTAGCTGTTTCATTCCATAGTTCATTTCTGCATATTCTTGCCAAAACTTGAAATCAATCTTGTGTTATGGCCATCCAGTATTAGTGATTCATAATCACTTTAACTTGCATTTCCCTATTGAATAAAGATATTGAAAATCATTTAACTGAGTGTTGGTCATTCATAGCTATACTTTCCTGAGATGGCTATTCAAATCATTTTATTATTGTCAATTTGGTGGTCATATTGGAGAGTTTTTAGAGTTCTGTATTTTTTTTTTATTTAGAGTTCTGTATTTTGGATATAAGTCTTCTGATATCTGATTTGCAAAAAAAAATTCCCCATCTTGGTTTGTCTCTTCATTTTCTCAGTGTTCTCTTCCAGAACAAATTAAGTTTTGTTTTGTTTTTTGATGAAGTTGAATTTATCAAATTGTGTGTGTGTATGTGTATGTGTGTGTGCGCACGCGCACCAGTACTGGGGCTTGAATTCAGGGCCTCCCATACTTGGTTAGCTTTAATTGCTCAAGGCTGGTACTCTACAACTTGAGCCTCATTTCTACTTCTGGCTTTTTGATGGTTAATTGGAGATAAGAGTCTTTCAGATTTGTCTTCCCAGGCTGAGTTCAAACCGGGATCCTCAGACCTCAGCCTTCTGAGCAGCTAGAATTATAGTGTGTATGTAAGCCATCAGCACCTGGCTAATATTTTTGTTTTAAAGATCATGTTTTTGGTATCCTATCTAAGAAGTTATTGCCTAATGAATGTTTACAAAGGTATTTGTTTCTAGAAATTTTATAGTGTTAAGTTTTATATTTAAGTCTGATAATCCAGTTTTTTCACCAGCTTTGACTAAGGTTGTTGTGAGGTAAGGAAATGTTGTTTGCTTATGTATTTATTTTTACATGCTCCAGAATAATTTATTGAAGAAAGTATTGAATTACCTTGGCACTTCATCAAAAGTCAATTGACTATAAAGGAAAAGCCTTTCTTTCTGGAGTCTGTTTGATTTCCTGCTCTGTATACCTATTATTAAGCCAATATCGCTCTGTCCTCATCACTGTAGCTTTATGAAAACTGTACAGTTTGGGTTTTTTTCCTAAAACTGTTTTGATTTATCCAGGTTTTTTGTATTCATATATAAACTTTAGCATCAGTTTGTCAAAAATAAAAGTAAAATAAAAATGAACTGAAGTCTGCTGGGATTTTGATAGGGGTTGAGTTGAAATGATAGATTAATTTATGGATAACTGCTACCTTATTGATCTTGAATCTTCATAGCATATCATTCCATTTGATTAGATTTTCTTTAACTTCTCTCATCAGTGTAACAAAATTTCACTGTGCTGTAGAGGTGTTACATTTCTTGGATAAAATTTTTCCTATTCTATTCTCTTTATGCTATTATGAATGGAATTTTTATAATTTGTTTTCCCATTGTGTGTTCGTTGTTTATATCCCAACTTTGCTAAGCTTGCTTATTGGGTCTAGATTTTTGAGATTCCTAAGACTTTTCTGCACAAAATCATATTATCCCTGAGTAAGGACAGTTTACTTCTTTCTCTCCATCTGTGTTTTTTGTTTTTGCCCTTGTGCCCTGGAGAGGAACTCCTGCATAGAGCTGAATAGGAGTAGAGAGAGCAAACACCCTTGTATTTTGGCTCTGACACATCCTGTATGTTTTCTTTTCAAAGAGAATGTGACATCTCTTCCAGAAAAGAAGGCGGTAAAGCGTTGTTTCTTTAAGGGGGTTCCCTCCGCATCTCCTCTGGCCTTGACTCAGAGACATATGAAACGTATATTTCTCGTAAAAGATGGAGGCCACTCATGTTTCTCTCTCAAATGTGACTCCAGTGAGGCTTCATCATCTCGTCGGAGTTTTAGTACCTCTGAGAAGTCACACCTGCTGTTCTTGGCTTCCTTCCATGTGGATTCAGTGAA
>NW_012267255.1:10766602-10825466 GCF_000151885.1 Dipodomys ordii
CCAGAGGGGATGCACATTCTCCAACCTGACAGTGAAGGAAGGAACAACCCATTGCCCAAGGACTCATGAATGGGCTTTTTTCCCCAGAGACAGCCTTGGCAGGGCCATGCAGGGCTTAACTCTTTCTTGTCTTCAGATTTACACAGAGGCTCATCTATCTTGTCTCTTAGCTGAAAACCAGGCTAAAAAGATCATTCATCTTTCATGAAAACCACAGCTGGCTATCTGAGCGATCATTTGATTCACGTGTCTCATCATAACAGAAGGCAAGGACCCTGTCTACTTTGTTTATCATTTTAGTCCATTCTGCCTAGCATACTGTATGGCAAACATAAGGTACTGTGGAAATATTTATAAAAATAAAAATTACATTAAAACATACCAAAGAAGCTCTTATCTCCAACTAACTACCCAAAAGCCAGAAGTAGAACTATGGCTCAAGAGGTAGAACACTAGCCTTGAGTAAAAAAAGCACAAGGATGGCACCCAGGCCTTGGGTTCAAGCCCCAGGACCAGCAAAAGAAATAAAATAATTAAGCTCGGCTCTTGGGATTTGTCTGAGTGAGTCGCAGTGAGTCATCAAAATAGAGGCTTGGGATTAACTCCACCAACTTTCAGTTTGGCCTAGCAGAAGAGTCTCTTATTTTCAAATTATGTATAGATGTATTCTGGGTGTGAACAATGAGACTGCCTCATAAACCCATGAGGCAACTATAATCACATTTAGTTTCTTTGCCCAAAACAACTGACTTCACTTCTCATGGCTTATGACATTGAACGATTAGCAGAAAGCCTAGCGCTTCAGCCACGAGCCCTTTCTCTTCCTGTAACGTATCCCAACACAGAGGTTTACATAATCCAAAAAGAATGATCAGCTGACTTCAACACCCCAGGAGGCAAATCACTGCTGACCACTACCATATGTCCATGGAAAGAGCCTGGGTTTTCACGGATGTGGCCGGGGCTCTGTGCTTAGTGTTGAAGATCTGTCATAGGCTGTTTATGCTGCTGCAAGAAAATGCCTGAGACTGGGTAATTTTGTCAAGAACAGAAACTCATTTCTCACCATTCTGGAGACTGAAAGTCCAAGGTCACAGACAACAGGTTCGGTGTAGGGGTTGGGGGTTCATTTCTACTTCCAAGGAAGTGCCTTGCTGCTCCATCCCCAAAGGGAAGGAATGGGAAAAACAGCAGAAATGCAGGCTAGGCGTAAGCCACCCCCCACTGCTGTGTGCCATAGAAGATGCTCATCCACTTGTGAGGGCCTGGTTCCATCACTTCTCACCTCCCAACACTATCCACCTGGATGAAGCCTTAATGGATGACTTTTGGAGGAGACAGAGCCAAAGTTAAGGTCTTGGAAATAAAGTGAATGGTCTTCAACCTCCTGGTTAGCTTGGCCATAACTGCGTTTTGCTTGGCTTCCGAGAACTATAGCTCATGGTGCTTTTAGCTCCTTGTGTGACATTTCCTTCGAGGTCTATCCATGTACAAGGACTGCGTCAGCTTTTCTCAGGCTCTCTGGCCCTCCTGATCCAAAACTTCCTGATACCTTCCCTCCCCTGAGAGTATTAAACTCTGCATCTGGCAAGTTTCTTTCCCGACACTCCAAATGCACAGTCCTCATTATTCTTCAACTCCAGCAAATACAGGGGCCCACCCACTTCTCTAGGTTGACCACCCGATGGTGTCTACAATACCCTGCTCCCTTCAGGAGGAGGGGCTACCTACAGTGCACGCGGGCACACACACACATTAGGTATGATTGCAACATAGGACATATATTTGACAAATTGTAATACTTGCCTTTTCATTCCCAGGTTCAATCAATGCACTAAATGTGTTAAATATACTGAACCCCATTCAGAGAAGGTGAACCGCTTCCTACAATACTGCATGTATATAAGTTATTTGGCCGCCTGCCTCTCCTCCCTTTTGGATGGTAATGGTGCTTAGGTCAAAGATTAGACTTCCACAGAGCAAAGAGTGAGGCACCTTATTCAAAGGCTCAAGGGTGGGAAGTTGTCTCAGAGGTAGAACGCTTGCCTTGCATGTATGAGGCCCTGGGTTCGATTCCTCAGCACCACATAAGCAGAAAAAGCCAGAAGTGGCACTGTGCTGAAGAGCTGAGGGACAGTGCCCAGGCTCAGAGTTCAGACTCCACAAGTGAAAAAAAGAAAGAAAAAATAAAGAACCAAGGCTAATCTCTGGGTTCAGAAGAACAGGTGTACTCCAGAAGTAGCCTGCTTGTGCCTGCCTTACAATTCCCTACCTCTTGGGATCTGATTACTGCCCCAGGAAGCAGTGTGGTCCATAGAGAACAAGGGGTTGAAAAATGTGTTTTGGGACCCAAGGAGAGAGAGAACATTTCCCCTCAAAGCTGCCTGCTTCCTCAGAACCCCCACAGGCCCCCAAACAGATTGTCTTTCAAATAGCTTATTACAAAGCAAAAAAGGCTTTTACATTTCAAGTATTTTAACAAAATCTTTTTTTAATGTCTAGAAGTTCCAGAGTCCCATTGTTGTGTCTTTCTCCTATTTGTAAAATGGTAAATAAGCAAAATCATGAAGAAAAAAAATAAAGGATTATCAAGAACGCTCCAACTGTAGCCTGCTATCAGTCACTAGAAGGTTAAAAAAAAAGGTCAATCCTGGACAAAGGGAGGGGGTTAAGCTCACCCCCAAGCTAGACCCCATCAGAAAAAATATATGAGCTTATAAAGACATAAGGGTGAAGTGTCTGTCATGTCCATAGAGTTCCTAGAAGCAAATATTGACTTTTAAGCCTTTCAGTTTATCACTAAGTGTTGTTTGAAGTTCTGGTTTGATTTTTCCTTCATGAGTAGATCAAGTTCCTGCTCCCAAAAGACTCAAATTTTTCTTTGTGGCTTCTTCTCAGTTAAAGACATACACAGGCACCACCCCCAAACTACCTCTATCTCTCTTTAAGGAAAATGAAAACACCTGGGTTGAACTAAAAGGGTGTGGTTTCATGGTCCCCCCCCCAAAGAAAATATTGCTTTAGCTGAAGTAAGGCGCTCTGCTCTGCGCCTCTCCACACGTCTGCTAGGCTTAGGGCCAGGCCTGCATCAGACTGGATTTGGACTGCAAGGGCTTCTGGGAACACTTGCTAATCTAGGCCCTCTGCAATCTCCTGTATCCTGGTTTTGTAAGAGAAATCAGTCACAAATTCTTTTACTTCCTGTTTGCCCTTCTCTTCCCCTCTTTCCTAAGTTTGGTTGACTCTGGCTGATGGAGTGAAGAAAAGGAGAAAAGCGATCGACTAGGTTCTCCTTCTAAATGCTTCCATCCTCCCCCTGTCTTCTCCCATATCAGTACGTGCTGGTACCCAGCCAGCTTCCTTCTGGAGAAAATGCCTGTTACCTGTCTGAAGCTTCACTCACTTGAGCTATGATGGGCTTGGCAGTGGGGATCCCTGTGATTGATGCTGCCTTAGCCCGTGCCATGCCCCCTGGCCTGGATCCTGTTCTGGAGGCATCTACAGCCCATAGAGAAGAAAAACTCCTCATGGGAGGAGGTGCTGAAGCAGCAGGATGAACTGAGGCCAGTAGAAAAAGAAAGAAGAGCTCTTAATTCTGCCTACACAGTAGCTACCCATTGAGTGTTTGCTGTGGACTCACCCCTGCTGGCCCAGGGCTGCTCTGTTTTAGGCAGCCTTCTTGACCAATCAATCTCGTTCCTCTTAGTCCAGCTAAGGAATCCCCTCCCCTACAACTAATTTTACTGGAGCCAAGGAGGAAGCCAAGGAAGGACAATAGAAGAACACTAGCAGAGGAGTTTACAGAATCCCAGATTTCTCTTATCTGATGAGCGCTTCCTGGAGAATTGGCTTCCTCCTCTACACCATCCCCCTCCAGCAATAAAGCCTCCATCTTTTGTGTATACAGAGATAAGCACTGGGCCAAAGGCTGGGCCTTCCATCTTCAGAGATTTCTTCCCCTTCTTCCTGCTCTGCCCTCTCAGCCAAGTCCCTGGAGTAACTTACGGAAACACGATCACGATTATATATTTTCTCTCTCTCTCCCTCTCTCCCTCTGTCTCTCTCCCTTATAGGAAATCCAAACTGAAGAACAGATAACAAGATTACTAACTTGTGATTGCCAAATAGAACAAGATCATGAAATTCAAGGAAGGAGAAAACTGTTTAAACTGGCAGATGCTAAGGGAGTATGTCAGTAATGTGTGGCATATGATTCTACACTGGACTCATTTGCTTCTGAGAGTTAAGAGGGGGAAGGACATTGCTTTTAAAAAATAACCACCAATGCTGCTGATAATTTACCCTCAAATGGTGCAGAAAAATAAAAACTTTTGCTACTTTTTTTCAGGAATTCTATCTAAACAGATATTGTCAAGGGGGGGGTGGGGAAAGGCTATTATTTTGCCAACAAAAATGAAACACAAGCTGGGCACCAGTGCCTGTAATCATAGCTGCTCAGGAGGCTGAGATCTAAGGATCAAGATTCAAAACAAACCCCAGAGACTTGGCAGACAAACCTGAGATTCATCTCTAACCAGCAAAAAGCTAGAAATAGAGTTCAAGTGGTAAAGTGCTAGCCTTGAGTATAAAGCTAAGTGACAGCACTCATTCAAGCCTCAGGACCAGCACAAAAACAAATACCATGGCTATGGAGATGTGGCTCAAGAAGTACAGCACCAGCTTTGAGTGAAAAAGCCAATCTAGAGCTCAAGGCCCTGATGGCAAGCCCCACTTCCAGCACAAGAAAAAGAAAACAACAACAAAAAGAACAACAAAAACCTTCCAGGCAATAAACGAACAAGCATATAGGTTAAAAATGATTACCTATAAGACTAAGCCAGGCGCTGGTGGCCCACGCCTGTAATCCTAGCTACTCAGGAGGCTGAGATCTGAGGATCGCACTTCAAAGCCAGCCTGGGCAGGAAAGACTCTCCAATAAACCACCAGAAAACTGGAAGTGGTGCTGTGGCTCAAATGGTAGAGTGCTCACATTGAGCTGAAGAGCTGAGGGACAGTGCCCAGGCCCAGAGTTCAAGCCCCATGACCAAGAGAGAAAGAGAGAGAGAAACAGACAGACAGACAGACAGACAGAGAAAGACTAAACTTTACTTTCGATATGACATGGTAGATCTGATTTTAGAAGCATGTAACTACATCATATAATTAATTACCCAGAACTTACACTTTTAAAAGAGTGACATGGAAAAATAAAATGGAGCAAGTGATTCTGAGTCTGAATAGAGCTTGTATAAGCACATTGAGAGGAGCTGTGGGGGACTTCAACTTGAACTTGACAGTAGGTCCCAGGGGACACACTGGAGAGGCAAGGAGAATTATGAAAACAAAAACCACTAAGCTGGGCACTGGTGGCTCACACCAGTAATCTCAGGAGGCTGAGATCTGGGGGTTGAGTTTCGAAGGCAGCCCAGACTCCTATGTCCAATTAATCACTAGAAAACTAGAAGTGGCACTGTGGCTCAAAGTAGAGTGCTAGTCTTGAGCTAAAGAACTCAGAGACAGAGCCCAGGCCTGGAGTTCAAGCCCCATAACTGTTACACACACAAAAAACCAAAAAACCCACAAACAAACTTCAACTCTTCTCAGGAATTACATTGTTGAACAAAATGCTGGTGGTTTTCCTAAAAGCTCTTTGTGTGTGTGTGTGTGTGTGTGTGTGTGTGTGTGTGTGTGTATAATTACACAACTATCTTTTATTCCCAGTGTCTTTGAAAACTAGTGTTCTTAACTATGAGAGAAAGATATGGAATGTTAAACAAAACTCATTGTAATCCTAAATTTGAGTTGGGAGTATCAGAATAAATTCATGATTATATCATAAGTAATAAATACATTTCCTATTTTGGTCTACTAAAAAGGCCCAGGAAAAGCAACAAACCCAGTTTACATCTAGCACCATAGTATTCAGAGTGAGTTCCATTGAAACCATTCCCCAAACTTGAATGAGGAAGAGCTCCGTGGAGGAACCATTGGTTCCACATTTGGAACTGGAAATGTATGAGCTGTCCCAAGAACATTTTGTCAAGAACTTGATGTCAAGAAAGTCACCAGAGACAACACGAATTACATGGAAAGAGTCAACTTCAGAAGAGTCAACTTTAAAGAGTCAACTTTACAAGATTCTCACTGGCCAAGAAGAAATCAGTTTGAATATCAAGTATAACAGTAACTCCAACCGATTAAATATAGGTTTAAACTATGACTTCATGATGATTCTATAAAAAAGACAACAGTCACTCTTAAAGGAAGTTATAAATGTTTATTTACTTGTTAATTCATTTGCTTATGGAATGATGCCACACCTTCAGCTCTTTTTTTGCTTTAGTTATTTTTCAGGTAGAGTCTCTCTCACCTTCTCCCTCCCTTTCCTCTCCCTCTCATTCCCTCCCTCTTTCTCTTTCCCTTTTTCACCTTTCCTCCCTCTCTACCTCCCTCCCTCTGTCCCCTTTCTCTTCCTCTTGTTTTCTCTCACCTAGGCAAGTTTCAGACTGCAATCTTTCTACTTACAGCTTCCTGTTCCAGCTTATTATGTGGAACTGGTTGAAGGTCTTGCTTCTCACCTGGACTGGCCTTGAACCACAATCCTCCCTATCTCCGGAGTACCTGTAATCCCAGAATTACTTGCATGAGGGATTGCACTTGACTTTCCTTATTTATTTATTTTTGTTGTAAGTAAGAAGAAAAATCAAGTTTTTGTCCTGCTTTTTCTATATGAATGATTGCACCAGGTAAGGAGATGGATACAGCTAAAAACAAAGAGGTAATGGTCAGATTGGAATATCATCGCCATATTGCAACCATTTCCTAATGAGTTAATAGATCTGAAAATGATCATCCATAATTGCTAGTATCACAAAAAGAAACCAAACATTGTATACTTCCCAGAGGAAGAGTTAGCCAGCACTTACAAAGTAATTTTTCCAAAAAGAAAAATATAACTTCTAGCTCAGTGACTCATGCCTGTAATCCCATCTACTAAAGAGGGAGACAGAGAATTAGGAGAATATTGGTATGAGGCTAGACCAGGCAAAAGTTAGCAAGACTCATCTTAACCAACAAATTGGGCATGGTGTTCCATGTCTGTGGTCCTGGCTACTTGGAAAGCTTAGGTAGAAAGATGTCAATTCAGGCTGGCACTAGATAAAACTTTGAAATTCTATTCAAAAAAACTAAACAGAGCAAAAAAAGGACTGCAGGCATGGTTCAAGTGGGAGAGCACCTGTGTTGGCCTAGCAAGCATGGCATCTTGAGTTCATACCTCAGTGCAACCTTTCAAACTCCAAACCAAACCTAAATGTTATCAAGCCAACTACCAACTCACAAATAAATTGAAATGAAAAGGAACACATAAAATAACACCACAGGGATGCAGTAAGAAAATTCCAGACTAGGAAATAGTCTGCACAGCCTGTAACCTAAAGGAAATGAGTGTGTGTGTGTGTGTGTGTGTGTGTGTGTGTGTGTATTTATGTATGTATGTTTGCAGGTATGCAAGCATGGGTTTGGGAGGGGCTAGAATTAGTAGATCAAAAGGATTAAAAAAGCAGACGATTATCCTAGCTATTCAGGAGGCTGAGATCTGAGGATCGAGGTTCAAAGCCAGCCTGGGCAGGAAAGTCCATGAGCCCCTTTTAAGCACCAAAAAACCTGCAAGTGAAGTGGTGGCTCAAGTGGTAGAGCACTTAGCCTTGAGCAACAAAGCTCAAGGACAGTACCAAGGCCCTGAATTCAAGTCCCAGGACTACCATCACCACCCCACCCCACCCCCCAAAATTTAGAAAACAGCAACCAGTCAATATGATCTTTATTTGGGTCTTAAATTAAGAAACTTAAAAAATTATGACATGTATAAAACTATTTAAAAATGTAAATACTTGCCGAATATTTTATGATACTAAGAATAAAGAATTTATTTTTAGATATGATGATAATATTGTATATATATATATATATATATAGTTGGATTTTTTTTTAGAGTCTTCTTTTTGACATTCCTACAGAAGTGTTTCTAGAGGAGAGGATATGGTGTCTGGAATTTTCTTCATAATAATGCAGAAGGGAAGGAGGAAGAGTAGGTTGACTGAATCTGTTAGTATTGGGCATGAGCTCATCAGTATTGAAGCCAAGCTCTGTGTGTGTGTGTGTGTGTGTGTGTGTGTGTGTTGGTACTCAGGGTCTGGCTATATTCCCATGGCTTTTTTTCTCAAGGCTGGTACTCTACCACTTAAGCCATACCCCCACTTCTGGCTTTTTTGCTGGTTAATTGGAGATAAGCGTCTTGCAGACTTGCCTCTCCATGCTGGCTTTGAACCTGAATCAACAACTCTCAGCCTCCACAGTTGTCAGGATGATGGGTATGAGCCCCCAAGTACTCAGCTAGATTCATCTTTTTATTTTTCATGCTTAAAATCTTATATTCTGTCTATCCTTATACATACTTGACTTTTCTACAATATTTTTTTTAAATACCTACTATGTGCCAGGGCCCTGGACTGGCATTGACTTAAGCCATGAATTGGCATCACAGAGAAACAAAGTCAGAACTCTGTGTTCCTGACTTCAACATGTGGAAAGGGTGAAGAATTTGGGGCCTACGCCCTTAACTCTCCCCTGACTTAAGGCGCTGAACACAGTTTCCCTTTGCCAACTTGGAAAAGGAGAGCAGAGCGCAGCGATCCTGCGTAAAACAGCTCCTCTGAGGGCCAGCTGCGCACATTCCCATCCACCCAGAAACACATGCCGCTAGCCGCCAGCCCCGAAGAGGGCCACATGTGGCTTGTAACGAAGAGCAGCTGGACAAAAGCCCCACACACGCCTGACCTCTCCTCTGGCCCCTGGGCCTTCCATGGAAATGTGAACTTTAGCATTCACAGGCCACCCTCCGCCCTGAACACTGCTCCTATACACAGCGGGCACTGCCCACAGGCCAGGAGCTCCATTGCTGGCATTCACACCACAGTCTTCTCTTACATTTGGGACACCCCCTACCCTCCACCAGGCCACTACTTCTGGGGTTTGAGGGGAGAAACATGAATTCAGCCCAACCCATCTCTGCCCAATGTGGTGTGACCTTTCACCTACATGTCTGGGATGTTTTCCACCCCCTCCAAAAGTCAAGAAACAAGGGCTTTATCAGAGACTCGTGGTGCCACAGCAATGCCTGGCAGAGGACTGACTGTGGGCAATGGCTGCCTGGTTTACCCTTGGCTGGTACTTGGCTTGCCAGGAGGGAGTGTTTCTGAGGCTATTGCTTGTATGGCTATTGCTTCATTCACTTTGATTCAAGGATGGCATTGCCATAGCTCTGGGAAATAAAAGAAAGGAAGAAAAAAAGCTGGGTGCTAACAGACATGTCAGTAATCCCAGCTACCCTGGAGACTGAGCTCTGATGATTGTGGTTCAAAGCCAGCCTTGGCAGAAAAGTCCATGAGACTCTTACTTCCAGTTCACCACCACGATGCCAGAAGTTTAGCTGTGGCTCAAGTGGTAAATAGCCTGAGCACAAAAGCTCAAGGACAGTGTGTAGGCCCTGAGTTCGTACTGGCACACACACACACACACACACACACACACACACACACACACATGGGAAGTAAAAGGGAAAGTCTTTGCCCTGAATAGTTCTTGGGTAAATTAAGGAGAAAACGATGTCTATAAGTAATTTCAGTTTAGGGAAACAAGGGCCAAGCCCAGGCCCAAGTTCCTCAGAAGAGGGACAGGCCATTTCCAACGGCAGCAGGGAACTAGCAGAAGGTGAAGGGTAAAGCAGAACTTGAAAGATGAATAAAGTCTCAAATTGCGTTATCCTGAAGCAGAGGTGGGAAGGGGGTGGGGGCGAGGGGAGAATTCCATGTGTGAAGGGTGTCTCAATGTAGTCATGCAGTAAGGCTTTGTGAAGTCTTCTGCATGTATAAAAGGAGCAAAATCACCAGTGGTAAGCACATCTAAATTATGCAAGGAGGCTTCTGAGCTCCAGGAACTAATAGGGAGGTCTGTTCTATTTCCTTGCTACTGCCCACTGCTTTATCAGAAAGTGGATGATCTCTGCAAAGAAACAAAAAAAAATCACATCACTCAAAGAAGTCACTTATTTTTTTGGTGTGTGTGTGTGTGTATTGTGTATGTGTCTATTTATGCTGGTCCTGGGGCTTGAACTTAGGGCCTGGCTGCTGTACCTTTCTTAGCTTTTGTGCTCAAGGCTGGCACTCTACCATGTGAGCCATAGCTCTACTTCTGGTAGTTAATTGGAGACAAGCGTTTTCCCTTTCAGCGCTGGTTTTGAACCTCAATCCTCAGATATTAGCCTCCTGAGTAACTAGGATTACAAGTGTGTTCCACTAGCATTAGGCTTATTCTTTAACAATACACAGAAACACTAATCTAAGCCAGGGATCGATCCTGAAAGTAGAATTTTGGTTTGAATGATGTGGAGTAAAACTACATTTTACTATCTCAAATAAGTTGTTTGTTCCCTTCTTGAATCTCTTTCAAATCTCATGTTGAATCAAATATTCTCAGTAAACCATACTTGGAAGATTCGCATCGTTTGGTTTTTAGGAGCCTCAGCATTAATGACATTTTAGACCAGGTCATTATTCATTTACTCTTTGCAGAGTGGTTAGCTCTATCCCTTGTCTCTAACCTCTGGATGCCTGAAAGCTCCCAAGCTCCAACCCAAAGTGTTTAGACATTTCCAGATGTCCTGTGGTGTGTGCATGTGTGCACATGTGTGTGTGTGTGTGTGTGTGTGTGTGTGTGTGTGTGTGTGTGCATGTGTGTTGAGGCTGTCACCCAGCCTCAGGACGGCTAGCAGGACCCTCTTTGAGCTCACAGACCATTGGTAGATCGAAGCAATTGTGAAATGAGCAGAGTGGAAAATGAGAATAGACCACTGGCAGAAGAGCAGTAAGAAGCAAAGAAAGGAAGGGAACACTGAAGGACAGATGGAAGGAAGAGAGGAAGGAAAGGAAAAAAACCCCAGATAAGGAAGAAAGATGCCTTCTCCCTCCCTGGTACTAGTGACTCCGAGGAATCTTTCCTGTGGGCCTTTCCTGGGACACTGCACTGTGGAAAGTGGGTAGCCACTGATGGAACTTTGCCTTCTTGGGTTACAAGACAGACTCCCTCGGAGGAGACTGATGGCGGGGACAGTGTCCTGATGGTGCCAATGGACCCAGATAAGGGGCGTTGCCGGCCCAGGGAAGAAGCTCAGAAGGAGCATCATCCACCGAAGGGCTGCGGAGAGGATGGGATGTTGTCTTGCGCGTGCACAGGAGGCCACCCGAGCTGGCCTCTGCTTCCCCAGCTCAGAGCCACCCTCAGGGTATGCCAGGCCCCTGCAACACAGAGGCTGTATTTCGTTTTTACAATTGGCACACTTCTGTAAACACATTGGTTTAATTCCAATTTTACAGCTCAGCTACTCCCTGTAACATACAGTCTGTAAAGCATTTTACGATGTTGTTCAAAAATCTATATATTATTTACATTCCCTGCCCTCCGTGCAGGTAAAAATGGAGCTAGGATCTTGGCTGGGGTCCTGGGGAAATGGCTCGGATTAAACAGAAACCACAAAAACCAGAGCCACAGGAACACCAGATGGGGTGTGGGGAGCCAGGAGCCCCAGTCACAAGCCAGTCACGTGTGGGCACAATCTGTGAGACAGGAGCACTCCTGTGCACTGCCAGAGAGAAGCTGATGGCTGATAAGCTGATGGCACCCATCCAAGCGCACCTGGCTTCGGTTACTTAGCCATCCATGCATGTTCACTGTTTGAGGTTATCTGAAATTCTCGCTGGGATCCTGAGCATCGTTTGGCGTCTGTCCTAACCTGACTCTTGGGTCAGTGCCTAGGGCCCTGTGAACGTGAAGATTGGACCCTACATGGTTTCACAGCTCAAGGTTGGCAGCTCGCAGCCTCCAGGATCGCTCCCAGCTGAACATATCCATCTCCCTTAAGGAAGGGATAAACTCTGGTAACACTGCAAGTTCATATAGTTTCTGCCCTTTAAAACAACAACAACCAAAGAAGGCCAAACTGCAAATACAAAATCTAGCACAGAGCCAATGCCAGAAAAAGGCCACAAAGCTTGAGACTGCCTTTGCACTTAACCTGCTTCTGTTCTTCCCCTGGTTCTGGCCACCTGAGCAGATCGTTGATGCTCCTGTCTCCAAGCAAATTGGAAGCAATTGTCTTGTCCTACACAGACACCCGCTGATTGGTCAGGTCCAGATAGAGAGGAGAAAGAGAGGGTCATAAAATTCAATACATATTCTCACAACTAAGAAGAGTGAGGGAAGGGGTGGGTTGGGAGGGACTAGAGAGAAGGTTGAAAGGGCTGACATTGCTCAAGATGCATTGCATATTCATCAGCTGCCTTGTTGAATGGTAACTCCTCTGTACAACTACTTAAAGATAATTAAAACTTTTTTTTAAAAGATGAAGATAAGCAAAAGCAAATTCAGCAAGGCTGAGGAATATTAATAGGCTGAAGCACAGAGTTAATCAACTCAGAAGTAATCATTTTCAAAGACCATTTTAGAGACTGGGAATCTGAGGGAATATATGATGTTTGAAATCAGCTTATAACTGTGTGCAGGAAAATAGCATTTTACCTTTATAGATTTTTTTTGTCCTGTAAATTCCTAGCCATGTATCAACCATTGCTTTGGTACCTAGCACCTAAAATACAAACCATCATGGAAGCTCATGAGAAACGATGTGCTACCATTTGCCTTAGACCACTAGAGCAGGCCTATACATCTCTGGCAGGAAGTCAATGTCTTCTCCTGCCTGGATCTCCTGCGGTCACTCAAGCTGGTATGTCATGATGAATAGTCCTCAGGCCAGGCAGCTGAGCATCAGGCTGACATTGGTGGAGCCATAGCCTGGAGCAAGAATTGGATTGAAAAGAAGTAAACTCTGGGCTCCACAGTCTTTGTGACTTTGTTAGGGTGAGTTCCCATCTGGCTGGGGAGGGAGGGCAGTGAGTCAGGATGGCCAAACCAAGGGAAGGAGAGGAGGCCCAGCCAGCTGCTTTTGGCTCTGGGTCCTGAGAAATCACTTCCCATTTGAGCAAAGAAACTGGTCTTCAAAGACTGGAACCTGGGCCTCCATCCCCAGCAGAGGAGGTGAGGCTTGGGGCTGTCTGTGACTCAAGCTTAAGTAGAAGGAACCCACGTGGCTATTCATTTTCATCTTCGTGGGAACGTCCTTCTGGGATTTCTTGGTTGTGTGCATGTCCTCTTACCAGATTTGAAAGTTCCTAGGAGAAGACACTCATCAAATTAGCAATAGTGGCATCCTCTTACTGAGCTGTTACTCAGAATTGAGCTCGGAATCATTCCACATGTTTTACCTAATACTATCTCACTCACACAGCTCATGCTGTTGTTATTTACATCCGGGACTCCAGGCTCAAATCTGCACAACTCATTTGCCCAAGATCATGCAGCTGTTTCAGTAAAGGATGCGTGGACTCCAAAGCCATTTATTTAATGCCTGTCAAATTCATCCAACCAGTTGCTGGCTGGATATGAAGAGATGAAGATAGTCAACTCTTGATTTACAATGTCGGAGAAAAAAAATCCAGAGGCAATAAATCCAAAATAAGTCAACATTTGATTCTGGAGTATGTTTTTGTTCATATATTGGAATATGGGTGTGTTTGCTATTCTAGGAATTCACCACTCCAAACAAAGTAATAAAGAGAGTCTGGAAAAGAGCTCAAAATGAGGATTTTTCCCTAGTAGAATTTCCTCTGGTTTTTCAAGTAGAATTACTGCAGGCAGAGTGCTTAGTCCTGGACTGTTCCTTCTAGCCAACTAAACCTTCTCCACTTTCCTATTCACAGCCCTGAGTTTCCAGTTGGTCTTAGGTTTTGTTTTGGCAGTACTGAGGTTTGAAGTTAGAGCCTTTGCACTTGCTAGGCAAGTGCTCTACCACTTGAACCAGGCCTCCAGCCCTTTATGCATTGGTTAATTTTGAGATAGTATCTCACATATTTACTTATCAGCCTGGACTTTGATCCTCCTATTTATGCTTCTGGAATGCCTAGATGATAGACTCACAGCATCACACCCAGCCTCTTTTGTTGAGATGGGTTCTTATAAAATTTTTTTTTATAGCCTGGCTTTGAAACATAATCCTTCTGATCTCTGCTTCCCAAGAATCTAGGAATACAGATATGGGACTACGTTTTTTTTAAAATGTACCCATTTGTATAATGGGTAAAATAATGGGAAATTTGGATACATCCACACAGAACTCTTGATCCTGCAACCAATTACTTTCCTCATCCCATCCATTGTGGATTCCTGCTTTGAGCTTCCTCCAACATACATCCCGGATCTCATCCAAGCTGCCATCTGGTCCATGGGTTCATGGAGGAGGCTTCAGGCTGCTCATCGATAAAAATAGGCAGCCTAGCCCTGCTGTTCTACTCTCTTGATTCCTATTTGTTATCAAACTGCTCAAACAAATACTAATGCTTTCCTGAGTACAATCTTGCCCAGAAGAGAGAAATATTCCTTTTCTAGGCTAAGATTCTGATATAAAATTTAAGATGCCACACATCTCATTCCCCAAGTATTTCTTCATCTATCTACCAGTTTAGCATGACAAAATCCACATCTTGAGAAAAATCGCTTACCTATTTCAACTGAGTTTTTTCTCCTCCTCCTCCTCCTCCTTCTTTTTCTTCTCCTTTGGTCTCCCGGATGCCAACTGTTTTAAAATAATAAAACTTGAGTGGATCGTGTAGATACATTATGTTTACATGAAAACAAAGCTACAGGTTCCACTCCTTTGGAACAAGGATTTTTTTTTTTAATTTTTCAAAAGACAAAGATGGTCTGTGAGCAACCTGGTTAATTGCCAACTCACTTAGCTGCATAAAAAAATTCCTCTTCTGTGAAGTATCAGAAACTGTTTATTTCTCTGAGCCCTCAAAGGCAATCTGGACTTTCAGTTACTATCACAGAGATGGACTGAAAAATGGGAGCCATACTCACTGGTAGATTAATTATAATTTTAAAAAATATTTTAACATACTTTTTCAGTTATGCAATTGACCTTAGAAATAAGATCTTAAAATCTTAAAGTCTATACCACTTTGGGTCAGTTTATGTGTGTGTGTGTGAGAGAGAGAGAGAGAGAGACAGAGACAGAGACAGAGACAGAGAGAGAGAGAGAGAGAGAGAGAGGGAGGGAGGGAGGGAGGGAGAGATCCTACCCAGGATTCTTTGTGATTTGCTGCTGCTGTGTAAGGATGGATGGGCTCCAAATAGCAGTGCAGAATTATAGCTAGCATGGTTCCAAGGCTGTGGTCTTTCATTGCTGGGGAATGCAATGTATGGACTTTCCTAGCTCATGTCTCTTGGAGTACAGATATGAGTGCATTTTACTGTGAAAACAACACATGCACTTTGGTTTACATTGAAGATTAATCTGAGATGTATAAAGAATGGAGAACCGTTTGAGATCAATATTTACTACATTAAATCTCCTTTATATGGCATCAGACTTAATCAGAGCTTAAGTTCTAACTTAATTGTGACAAGCTTCTTTTCTGTTTATATTTCTGAGATTAAACAAACTATCACCTCCTCAGTGGTCCCTCTTGGAGAAGAAAGCCAGCTGGCTCAAAGTTAAAGTCCTCACTCCTTCCTTCCTTAGCTTTTTTCCTTTTTCTTAGATTTAAAGAGAAAAAGAAAGGGAGAGAGGGAAGAAGAAAAGGAAGGAAGGAAGGAAGGAAGGAAGGAAGGAAGGAAGGAAGGAAAGGAGGGAGGGAGGGAGGAAGGAAGGGAGAAAAGAAGGGAAAGGAAGGGAGAAATTGAGGAAGGGAGGAAGAGAAGGAAGGAAAGAACTTTTAATTCAGGAATTAGGCAAATATAAATTTTTAATGACAACTAAATTAAACACAGAATTCAGCATTTGAAAATGTGGACTGGGAATTGCTAGAGCGGCCAACAATTTAATTTTATTGCATTAGTGATAGAGATTACTTCTTGGTTCCTTTTCTGTTCATTACACAAGAGGTTAACAATTCATGGTTTCAACTGTAAAAGCAAGAGCAGCAATGAACTCATATTCCATGCTTTTTTATTAGATAGCTCTTGGTTAAGGCTATCTATAGAATAATACATAGAAAGCCATCTCACTGGTACATGGGACCATTGTTCAATGCATATAGTTGCCATCTAGGGTCAGGTGGGTTGATCTTAGGTGCCTCTGCTTAAGGCTTTCTTTAACTTCTTGGCAGCAGAGAGGAATAATTCTTACTTAAATTTTAAGTAGAGAATTTAATTTCTCTGAAAAGGAAGACCTGTTTGAGGACAAAAAGAAAAAAGAAACATACAAGCACAGAATTATTTGGAAGCAACTCTGAGCCGTGGTTGACATGGCAGCTGTGATCAGCAAATGTCCTACAATGACAGGTATCAATTCAGCTTCCCCAGGTTATGTGGTTTTCTCAGGTGCTGATGACTTTCTATGACTCAACATCAGTTATTCAGAAGGGGGACTGACGTCATGAAAATAGTACACTTGCATTTCAAGCTCCTGTGCCCCAGGGATCATGAATCCACACCCCTTCGCTTTTCTTTCTGATATCTTTCATATTTTTTTGTTATGTCTTACCCATGATGCTGCAGGGGCAAGATGGTGTTTTATTGGAGGATGTAGTAGGAAATATTGAAACCTAGGTCATGAATCAAATGGTTTCTGAGATTCAGCTTCCACATGGATTAAAAACCAGAGTGACAACTCCATGTCTGTCCTCAACTTAAATGAGACGAGGCTTTAAAATTTCCTGACGCACAGGCAAATTCCATGAGTGAATGACAAATGCATAAATGTGCCTGAAGGTACACTTGCTCACCTGGTTGATTGTCCACTTTGCAATCACAGAATTAAATGAATGAGTTAGGAGAAGACAGAGAGAAGTGGAAGCTAGCCGAAGCCATTCAGATCAAGAGGTAGAGCACATTGCTGTCCTTTCCAGAACCATCTATGGCTTCCTATTACATTTAGAATAAAGTTCTCTAAGGCCCTTCATGCAATGTATCTCTCTTTGCTATTTCTCAAACACACGGAAGCAGCTTTTCCATTTTGGGGCCTGTTCCTGTGATGTTTCATTTGCCTGGAAAGTTTTCTTCAAAAAACAATATACTTGTGTGTACCTGCTCTGTGTTCAGGTCTTGGCTCACCTGCCTTTCCCCTACTATCTTAGCTAAAAGCAGCATGGCACCTTTCCATTCTCTTGTCCTTTTAATTTTTCTAGGACACTAACTAACATATATACTTGTGTTAGTTACTTCTTGATGCTGTGTCAAAATAGCTTAACAAAAGGAAGAATGAGTTTTGGCTCAGGGGTTTCAGATGTTTCTGTCCATAGTTGATTAATCTCATCACCATGGCCTTGTGTTGAGGAAAAGCATCTTGGCAGAGAAAGTAAGAAAGAGCAAACCTGCTCACTTCATTGCAGCCTGGGAACAAAGAGAGACAGAGAGGAAGAGGTTGAGGACAAGATAAACCTTTCCAAGGCATACCCTGTAGTGGCCCACTTCCTTCAAGCAGTCTCTAACTTCCACTGTTTCCACCACCTTCTAGAATATTCCATTGACTTGTGAATCCATCAGTGAATTGACACCCTGTTGGATCAGAGTCTCCATGATCAAATCCCTGCCCAAAAGTCCTACACCTGAATGTTACACCAGGGACCAAGCCTGAGTTGTGATGCCCCTGCCCCTCCATCCCCCCTTTGCTAACTATAACTTGATTCTTGAGATTGTCTTTCCTCAAAAATTATTGTTTCTGGGATGGGAAGGTGGCTCAGTGTAGAATGCTTGCCTTGCATGCATGAGGCCCTGGGTTCAATTCCTCAGCACCACATGAGAGAAAAAGCCGGAAATGGCACTGTGGCTCAAGTGGTAGAGTGCTAGCCTTGAGCTGAAGAGCTGAAGGACAGCGCCCAGGCCCAGAGTTCAGGCTCCACAACTGACCAAAAAAAAAAAAAAATATATATATATATATGTATGTATGTATGTATGTACATAGTTACCCTGTGCAGGAATCTATACTGATTCTTGTTTGATTTCTTTTTGTGTGGCACATTTCAGCAAATAGTCCATTTTCCTTTTAAAAGCTTGGAGTGAGGACCTCGAATCTCTGGAACTCCCATTGCCCCTGGGCATAGCTAAGAGTGGTTTCAGGTGGCATCAAGCAAACCATGCCTGCTTTCACTGTCAGGTTTATTTAATGATGTAATAATAAGAAACCGCCTCTTCTCTCTGCAGGCTTCTATTACAGTTTATTTGTTTGTTCCCTGTTGGGTTTTCAATATATGATCTAAACCTAAGACATTTGACTATCAAATCATATTGTTGCCACAAGCATAAAATCAAGTGCTAGAAGTCAATAGCGACTTTGTGTGTTCCTGTGTATATTCCAAGAGAGCTCTGGCAATTTCCAAATGGCCTTTGCATTTTAATCTTCTGCATTGCAAGCTTTGTGACTGGGTGTTTTCTGAGCATTAAGGGAAAACTAGCAGAGCAGATACCAAGGGCATCCCTTCCTCTGTCACCCTGAGCACCCACATACACCTACACACCTACACACACACACAAACACACAAACACACACACACCCCACAGACAATAGAGAGCCCCTTGTTAAACCAAGGTATGAGGCAGTGCTTTTTATAAAGTTACCATAGCCTTCATCTTTGGGAGCAGGAAATAAACTCACAGGCCATTTTCAACTCACCTAGCCAATAACTTTGAAAAGCCACAGAAAATGGGATTCACATTCAGAGTGAACCAGGGTTCATTTCTTTTCATTGTTAAGGAGTTATTATTCATGAGAGCTTCCTGAGTTGTGCATATACTTAGTTTTCTTTTTGCATTAGCACATTCAACTCCAGAACCCAATGCTATATATGACCATTTCTGTCTTATAGCTGGGGGGAACCAAGGCAAGGCCCCAAGGCTTAATAACTTGCCCAAGTTCATTGAGTCAGTAGGCAGCAAAGCTGGAACTGAAACCCAAATCCACCATCCCTCAGCTACCACAAAATAAGTGTCCTCCTGCTACCATCTTTAAGGCAAGACATCTGCCAGTGTCATGGAAGACACACTGGATTTGGAGAAGAAAGGCTACTTGTGTGTGCCAGCGCTGTCTCTTACTGTAACATGGGCAAGTAATTTGAGCCTTTGCAGTTCTCTGCTTTTACTGTCTCAAGCACCCCACCCCTTATTAAGAGGTACACATGAGATTATGCATTTTGCAAACTGAGATGTGGTCTAAGGAACATGATTACTATTACTATACTCAGGTGCCCACTGGCGCCTGAGACCGTAACGAGAATTCACTTTGCCTTCTGCTTGAAATGTACCAAGTGCAATAGATAAAAGCCTGCCTTAATCGTTCATGAGCCTTGTGGTGAGAGTTCACATCAAGGTTGTGAATCTGGAGTTGAGCTAGGTATGTAGAGCACGCGGTGTGTGTATCACTGTGCAGAGTAATGTCTGCAAGCAAGGCAATGTTCCTTTCCAGGAAGGGGAAGAAAGGAAAAGCCCGCCAAGGCCGCTCTAGCTTTACAGAGTAGTGACTCCTTCTGAATGGCCCTCACACCAAACTGTCTATAGTCTTTGAAGAGCATGACTATGCATGCCAAAACCATGCACCTGACACCTCCTTGCCATTTTAAGACTGCAGGAGCAAGCTGAGTGCTGGTGGCTCACACCTGTCATGTCAGCTACTAAGGAGACTCAAATCTGAAACTTGTGGTTCAAAGCCAGCCTGGGCAAGAAAAGTCTGTGAGACTCTTCTCTCCAATTAACTATCAAAAATCTGGAAGTAGAGGGGAAAACTTGGAGAGAGCAAGGGAAGGGGTGACATTGTCCACAAAGAAATGTACTTTGGGGCTGGGCTGTAGCTCAGTGGCAAAGCACTTGCCTAGCAAGAGCAACGTACTGGGTACCCACCCTGTACCAACAAAGAAAAGAAACGAAACGTACTTTTTACCTAACTTGTATAATTGTAACTCTTCTGTACATCACGTTTATTATAACAATCAAAAACATTTTAAATCAGTACACACACATAAAAATCTAGAAATGGAGCTGTGTCTCAAGTGGTAGAGTGCTAGGCTTGAGCACAAAAGCTCAGAGACAGCACCCAAGGCCTGGGTTTAAGCCCCAGGACCAACATACACATACCCTCAAAAAAAATTAAGAACATAGGTTTATGATTTGTGCTTTTGTTCAGATTCTCACAACTTTCTGCCCTAGTCCCTCTTCTTCATGTGTAATGTTGTTTGAATATAGGACAGTCACTTTCTAGCAATGAAAAATATTTATCTACATAAAACCCCACACTGTATGACTCCTAGAAGAAAGTATAAGGGGAAAAGCTTCTAAATATTGGTCATTGCAATTATTTCCTGAATATAACACCCAAAATCACAAAGGAGGCACCAAAAATAAGTAAGTGGCATAAGTAAGTAAGCTACAAATAAATATACAAATAAGCTATATATAAGTAAGTTACAAAGCTCTGCATAACAAATAATCAACAGAGTGGAGAAACAGCCTATGGAATGATTCTGAGGAAATATTTTCAAATCATATGTCTGATAAATGGCTAGTCTCCAACATTTAGAAGGAGCTAGAACAAACTGAATAACAAGAAAACCATGCGGAAAAGAAAAAATGATGGAAGAGGTGACATTGGTTGAGATGCATTATACTCATAAATGGATGTGCTGAATTAAGATCCTTTTGCACAACTACTTAAAGATAACATTTTTTTAACTTAAAAAAAAACAGTGGCTCATGCCTGTAATCCTAGCTACTCAGGAGGCTGAGATCTGAGGATCCTGGTTCAAAGCCAGCCCAGGCAGGAAAGTCCTTGAGACTCTTATCTCCAATAAACCACTAGAAAACCAGAAGTGGCGCGGTGGCTCAAGTGGTAGAGCACTAGCTTTGAGCTGAAGAGTGCAGAGACAGCGCCCAAGCCCAGAGTTCAAGCCCACGACCTACCGAAAAAAAAACAAACCAGGAACTGGATTCAAACTTGGCCACATGACTAGAACAGGCATTTCTCCAAAGAACACATGCATATAAAAAAATGATCATTGTCACTAATGATTGAAGAAATGCAAATCAAAACCAACTTGACAAAAAGCTACATGTACTTGTGAGGATGGTTATTATCCAAAAAATCAGCAAAGGTTGATAAGGATGTGGAGAAATTGGAATCCTATATGGGGTTGGTGGCAATGCAAAATGGCGCAGCTGCTATGGGAAACAGTATGGACATTCCTCAAATACTAGATCCAGAAACCTTATTCTGGGTACATATCCAAAATAATTGAAATGTGGTCCTCAAAGAGATATTCCCATCCTCATGTCCACGACAGCACTAACCGCAATAGCGAAGCGAGGAAATTACCTAATATCTATCGACAACACGTGGACAAAGAGCATGTGATGTATACATAAAATAGAATATCATCCAGCCTTTAAAAATAAGAAAATCCGGGCTGGGAAGGTGGCTCAGTGGTAGAGCACTTGCCTTGCATGCCTGAGGCCCTGGGTTCAATTCCCCAGCACCATATAAGCAAAAAGAAAAAAAAGCCAGAAGTGGTTCTGTGGCTGAAGTGGTAGAGCGCTAACCTTGAGTTGAAGAGCTGAGGGACAGTGCCCAGGCCCAGAGTTCAGGCCCCACGACTGGACCCCCAAAAAAAAAAAAAAGAAAATCCTATGTGACAATACCAGTAAACCTGGAGAATATTAGATTAAATGAAATGAGCTGGATATAGAAAGACAAATAGTGCATGATTGCATGTACACGAGGTATCTAAGAATCAAATTTATAAAATCAGATGAACTGGCATTCATCTAACATGTGCGAGACCCTGAATTCAATCTCCAGCACACACACACACACACACACACACAACACACACACACACACAACACACACACACACACACACACACAAATGTATAAAATTTATAAAGTTGACAACTGCAATAGTGGTTTCCAGGGACTGGCAGAGGAGGAAATGGAGAGTTATTAATTAACATAAAGTTATTATCTAGCCTAAAGAGTCATTTAAGCAGAATGGTGAAGTTCCAGAGATGGCTGTACTACATTGTAATGAAAGTCAACCAAAAAATTTTGTTAAGAGGATAAATCTCATGTTAAGCATTCTTTGAAAATATTTCCAGATTCTGTTTAGGATGGGAATTATCCATGATCCCTCCAATCTGTAATCTATGTGCCAGAGATCTTCCTGGAGTTAAACCTCCGGCTTTTCTTGATAGAGCATGTACCACATTCAGTAATTACCTTCCCAGGGAGGGGGAGGTAGGGGAGAGAGGGGAAGAAGGAAGGTAAGAGAAGGAGAAGAGGGGAGGGGAAAAGGGAGAAGTGATCTTTCTACATGGAAGAAACCGGAAAACTGAGGCTTTTGGCAAATAACAAAAGGTAACAAAAAATCCAACCATTTCATTCTCCACCTATAGGCAGAAAGTGCCTTTAAAATTCTTCTTGACTCTTTCTACTGCATTATTTTGTTTTTGAAATGCAGGTCTTAAAGATCTTGAACGAAGGTAACAGAAAGAAAAGGAGAAGAAATAAATTCAAAATTCAAAATATAGAATATCTGTTATTTATGCTAGCTTTCCTACTACCTGCAGAAGGGGCTATTTGAAGCCAAATTTATATTTGGAAAAATGGAAAATCTATTATTAGGATACATTCAAAGACATAAATATTATTAGACTATACTCCAAAGAATACCTAATTTTTGCTTTTCAAATAGAGCAAAGGAGCTATTTTGAAACTCAACTTGGAGATCCCAATTTGGGGTTTAGGACAATAAATTTGTGCCTGTACCTGTATTTGAGGCTGTGCCTGAGGGCCTGTTCTGAGGACTGACTTTAGGTTAAACCAGTAAGATCTGATGTCTAGGCCATTCATGGTGAACCCTGGCCCTCATCCATTGTTTCTGAATTTCTGATACATGTTAGGGGTGGTATATGTGAGAAAGGAGGTGGGTGGATCTGCTCGGTAGGCCCAGAAATGTCTGTGCTCTGATGCAGTGCTATCTTTGACACATAAAGGACCTTTAGGTGCTACTCTGGCTCATCTGTCTTGAGTAATAAAAGTGAAATAAGCTGTAGTCAGTTACATTATCTTGGTTAAGGCTACTCTATTCATCTTCAGGTTTATGTTACTCTATTTAGGGGAAGTTTTTTTTTAATTGTTACTGTAAAGGTGATGTACAGAGGGATTGCAGCTATATGTCAGGTAGAGAGTACATTTCTTTTTAGACAATGTCACCTCTTCCTTTACTCTTTCCCAGTTTTGCACTCTCATTCCCCGCCCCCTCCTACAAGTTGTTCATTTTCAGCATAGTATTTACTAAGTATCACTGCTGCATGTGTTCAGTCTATGTCTTAGGGGAAATGTTATCTTTCCAGAGCCTTTTTTTCTCCCAAATAACAGGCAAGGTAAAAATTACAAGATCATGGAATGGAAAGATGGATGGCTAGTCCCTATGTTGAACTGCAAGCTCTATTAGTTTGGATACTTTGGGCCATTGTGTGTGGGGGGGAACCCGATTCAAATGGAATTAAGTGAAACAATAAGGGAATTTATTATTTCACATAACAGGAAATCCAAACACAGGTGGGCTCCAGATGTGATAATTCACCAACTATCTCACCCAACCCCATTGCCAGCTTTAGCCTTTTTGGAAAGCAAGATGGCGACTACTTGGTGAGATCGCAGACGAGTATGACAGTATCCATGGGGAAAAATCATCTATTTCTTCTTGTTCCTCTTTCTCAGGAGGAAGAAAACCTTTCCCCAAATTGTCTCCTCCAATCCCTGTACCCTAGACAGAATTGGGCCCAATGCTACTCTAAAAGCAGCTAATGGACTTCCTGTGATGAGCTCAAATAGAACATGGCCCTAGAGCTGAGCAAGGAGCCTGGATCACATTGGGACCGACAACTGAACAAAATCAAGGGTCTGCCAGGAAGGAGTCAACTGAGTGAGCAACCAGACTGTGTCTGCTAAAGAAAATGTGGTCCTCATGGAGGCGGGGGCTGGCAATACTTATCCCCGGAGACAACATTAGTCACAGTTTATTCTGCAGTTTTCGATCAAATTTTTATGTGAAGCATCATTTTTCTCTGACCTCGTGCTACAATCTTGTTTCTTTTTTTTTTTCTTACCAAAGACCACAATGGAAATCCTACTATAAAAACACTTGAGTGTTATCAAAAGGATCGGACCATATAAGGTGCTAAGAACCTTTTTTATTTTAAATAAGAAACAAAACTATTTATACTTTTTACAAGGAGTCTGACCTATTTTAGTAAATATTTGGCAAAGCTTCTTGATTAAAAGAGCAAACTGACCCTTGTTCTGCAGGGTTGTTTGGCCATGACTGAAATTGTTCATTAATTTTCTGAAAATAGAAGCAGCAAGTGTATGTGCTTTTGCACTGTAGCTAATGTAGTGCTTGCCTGTGGTTTAAATTGTACTTAGGGATAATTAGTCAGGTGTCTTTTAAACCTCAGTCCGAATCAGAACCCTTACACTCCTATTTGGAGTTACAATCACTAAATGGTACAATGAGGAAATAATTATTCCTTGCATAGAGCAAAGCGCCCTAGAGACTGTAGCTTGTTGGACAATACAGTTTAAAATAGATCTCAAGAGATCTTGGATTTGGTAACAAGTCCCAAAATGTCTTGAAAAGCAGCCCATTCCCTAGATTATTAAGCAAGTGTAATTTGAACACTTGTTGAATAGCATATGATTTTGATTCCTCGGCAGTAAGCTCATTCTGTGGTATGGGGAGTATAGGAAAGTCTCTAGGCTCAACTGAAGGCGTTATCTTGGCAGCTGACTTGGAAAGGCTATGATGCCATCTGGGAGGTGTGCTTTTAAATAATTCTCCAAAATTCAATGGAGAGCCACATTGGAAGTTGTCACATTACACCACAGAGCAGGTTGGGCTGAGGCTGCCCAGCAGGCAAAGTATAAGATTTAGACACAGGGCTCCATTTTCTCCCCTGCTCTCAGTAAAATGAATCTCTGTCTCCCATCCTCTGGTCTAAGCCAATTCTGATCCTCAATCAAAGCTGCTCAAAAGGAAAGACCTCAGTAGGTACTAAAAAGAAGCTTAGAATCCTATAATTTCAAGGCTAGAAATGACATTAAAGATCTTCTAGTTCAACCATATTCCTTAGAATGTAGGTAGGTGATATCTTCAAGGGAGACCCTGTTTATTCCCACATGTCCTTGTCATTTCTTAGTTGCTACAGGGAAATCCAACTTTCCATGTAGGTAAGCCAGAATCTGAAATATACTAGTTGTTTTGGGGGGCTTTACTTAACTAGTCAAAAATAAGAAAAATGGAGCTGGGTGCTGGTGGCTCAGGCCTATAATCCTAGTTACTCAGGAGGCTGAAATCTGAAGATCACAATTCAAAGCCAGACCAAGTAGGAAAGCCAGTGAGATTCTTATCTCCAATTAGCTGCAAAAAAAAAAAAAAAAAAAAACAGAAATGGAACTATGGCTCAAGTGTTAGAACACTAGTCTTGAACAAAAGCAGCTCAAGTTTAAACCCTGATTTTAAGCCCCAGGACTGGAATCTAGAAAAAAGAAAAAAGGAAGGAAGGGAGGGAGGGAGAAAAGGAGAGAGGAAAGGAAGATGAAGACCCCCTATCTCATTGGTCCAGTGAGATTAAAAATCATCTTATTAGCATTTGGCAAGGTCAATAAAAGCATCTGCTTCCCATTTTCCTTCTGGCCATTACCAAACAGCCAGTTGGTACAGTGGAAAGGGCTGCTAGCTTGTAGCTGATAAGAAATTTCTAGGCCTCATCATGGAGCTCAGTGTAGAGCCTTGCCTGGCATTGGCAAGTCCCTGAGTTTACTCTCAGCATTGCAAAAAGTTAAAAAATAAAAAAATAAAAGATCTATTACCCAACCATATACAGATAGTAAACTCTTGTACCATCAACTTAAAAATGGGGAAAGTGGTAAATTAGTAAGAAAAAAAAAGATATCCCTAGATCCAGTCAAGTAACCTCATACGAAGTCACTTGTCTCAAACAACAGTTTCCTCCGCCTCACAAAGACTTTATATATGTGAAAGTCAGCCACAAATAGCTTCTCAAACACTATGCACAGCACATCTCCCGGGACCTCGGTTGAAATACACCTTGTTTCTCTAGGTTGAGGATGGAGCCTGAGTTCGGAAGTTCTAAGACGGTCTGGGTGATGCTGAGCTCTGATTGGCTATGCCACACAAGGCAGCATTCTGGTTGCTAGGCAGCCAGCCAAGGCTGAGATCCTCACATCTCAGTGTGAGTAAGTTACGCAGTGCTTCAAAAGGTGGCTCTAAAAGTGATTCTTTCTGGGTACTTCGCTTCGGAGTTTTACATGTGTATGGACAGTTGCTTTTTGGTCCCACACTCGACTCCAGGCCGATCTGCAAATCTGGTGATTATGCCATCCGCTTGCTAAAGCTCCTTCCTTTACAGCTGGTCCCAATTGGCAATTCATTCCTTTAGCCGACAGAGGTCGGTATTAGAAAAACAGGTATGAGACTAGGGAAAGGGTGAATGATAAATTTGACTCACAGGCTGGAAGCCAAATTATATTGCAAATGATTTCTAGCCCACTCACAAACATTGGTGGGGAGGAGGGGAGGGAAATGAGTGAAAGTCGAGGCAACAGCAAAACGGCAGCGGGCAGGAAGTACTAGGAATAACAGGAAGGAGGCTTGAAAGCCAAGTGTATTTGTATTCAGAGAATTGCAGAACACTCTTAACAGGCTAACATAGCCCAGAGGTCTTGCCAGCTCTAATTAAAAGGGGACAAGTAAGTAATTCAAAGGGGACAGTGCTAGTGGCTCATGCATGTAATGAACCCTAGCTACTCAGGAGGCTGAGATCTGAGGATCAAGTTCAAAACCAGCCTAGACAAGAAAGTCCATGAAGGAGACTCCTATCTCCAATTGAACACCAAAAATCCAGAAGTAGAGCTAAGCCTCAAATCTTAGAGGGCTAGCCTTCCACCAAAAGACTAAGGATAGAACCCAGGCCCCGAATTCAAACTCCTAGGATGATCACATAGAAACACACACACACACACACACACACACACACACACATGAGTGAGTGACCAGCCCACACTGACTGGAGCACACACACACACACACACACACACACACATGAGTGAGTGAGTGGGTTTTCTGAAACTTTACTTTGGGTCAATCCTTCAGGAAGAAGAGTCAGGAAGGAAGAAGTCTGGCATTTGAAACATTTCTTTTTCTTTCTTCCTTCCTTTCTTTCTTTCTTTACTTGGTTGGTCATGGAGCTTGAACTCTGGGCTTGGATGCTGTCCCTCCGCTCTTCAGCTCAAGGCAAACACTCTACCACTTGAGCCACAACGTCACTTCTGGTTTTCTAGTGGTTTATTGGAGATGAGTCTCATGGCCTTTCCTGCCCGGGCTGGCTTTGAACCACAATCCTCAGATCTCAGCCTCCTGAGTAGCTAGGATTACAGGTGTGAGCCACTGGTGCCTGGCCTGAAACAGATTTCTTTACCCAGGAGAGGGCATCATCTGGCGCTGGCCACAGAAAACAACTTCAACCTTTCCTCCTGCCTGCCAGGGTCTCCCTGTCTTCTAGGACAATACAATGACTAGCAAAGAGAGGAAGCCTGGTGTCAGTGGCTCACACCTTTATTCCCAGCTACTCAGGAAGCTGAGATCTGAGGATCAAGATTGGAAGCCAACCCTAGGCAGACAAATCTGTAAGACTCTTATTGCCATTTAACCAGCAAAAAGCCAGAAGTAGAGGTATGGCTCAAGTGGTAGAGATCCCAGCCTTAGGCAGAAAAGCCAAGCAAGAGCAAGAAGCCCTAAGTTTAAACCCTGGTACCAGCACACACACACACATACATACATACATACATACATACATATGAGAAGACAGAGACAGAGAGACAGAGAGACAGAGAATGTGGGCAGAGAAGTACCAAACGAGAGAGGAAAGGCATCCACACTCGGCTCTCCTGACATGCACCACTCCATGCTGTGTTTCCAGTCCCCATCTCTTTTCTTTAGTGTCCCCAGCCCTTCCTCAGGCCTGACCCTAGTCAACCCTCACTCACGTGGCTCTGGAAGGAGCATGAAAGGCAGAGGAGAGGAGGGGGAGGGGGAAAGATAAAAAAAAGACCACAGAAGAAAAAAGGAAAAAGGAGAGGCAAAGCTTTGGGAAGCCAACCATCCATGGCTCCAGGAACATTTTCCCAAATCCTTCCAACCCAAGTTCTATTAAATGCTTGGACTTCCCAGGGGAGCTTGAGTGCACATCTGTAATCAAACGAAACCATGTCTGAGCCTGACTAAAACTTTAACTCTCTCCAAGGTCTCAGATGTTACCATCTGAGCTTCAATGTGGGGAAGCTTCAGGTGAGATGTGAAATAGGCCCTCCAGAGCCCGATGGCTCTGCCCATCACCTCTAGGGGAGAAGGCAGGAGGCACAGAGGCCTGGGGTGCACTGACGCTGTGCTCCCCAAACCTCCATGCAGCTGACTGTGTTATTTCAGCCATGCTTCACTGGATGGCAAATATGTGAGTTGTTTTATGAGGATCCGGAACAGTGCAGAGTCTTCAAATTCACATCTGTGCTGCCCCCCTCCCCTCCCACTCGAGAATTAATCATTCACACCAGGCCCTGTTTGCAGAGCTGGCACAGGAAGCCGTTCTCCATCCCCTGGCACGTTTAGGTTACCAGTGTGTGCTGAAGCAAGAAAAGGCTCAGTTCAAGACACCTTTCCCTAACTCCCGGGACTCCTTCCTCTCCTCTTCCCTTCCACTCCTTGCTCCAGTAAGCCCAGAAAACAGGCATAGAGCGTCCACCTGCAGCACAGGGAAGCCATCAGCCCTGCTCTCAATTGTTGGTAGGCCCAGAAATCCAAATCCTGAAACCTCCCCTCTAGCAGGAGCTGGGCATGGGACTTGGGGCCTGTACTGTATAACCTTTGAGTTTGCTTCTCGTCTATTTTAGGTTCAGGATTCCTGTATGGGTTTGAAAGTCAAGACTGTGTGTGTGTGTGTGTGTGTGTGTGTGTGTGTGTAAGGTGTCAGCTCAGCCACATGGCAGCCTGAGTGTGCCAGGATTTCCTCTCCTCTAGGGCTACCCAAGTGAGACCTGGAAAGCAGGTGAGCTGGCCACCATGTTTTTACTAGAGAGGTCAGTGTGGATGCAGGTGCCCAGCTGGCCTACCACACCAGCCTGCATTCCAGCACCCGCCAGGTCCCCTCCTTTAGCAACTCCAGGCCCTGGGCCAATTACATGGAACCTCAGACAAGGGTTCCAGCTTCTTCTAGAAGTCACTTATACCACTCCAAGCTGGAGAGGTAGGACCATTGGGGTGATAGTGAAAAACCACCACACCTCGATCAGGTCCTTTGTCTCAGTGACCTCAAGAACTAGTCTGCGTCTCCTTAACCAAGCTTTGTTGTTGTTGTTTTTAATGTATGATGCGATTTTTTTTCATTTCCTTTGTATGTTCTTTCCCCGATGGTATATCCCCTGTTGTCACTGTACTTGATTTTGGTGCCCTGCATCTTGTTTATACATTTGTCTAATTTGGGGAGGGGAAGAGGAATAGCAAAACACTGAAACAAGAACACAGGATGACCCACTGCTACAAGGATACCCACAAGACAGTATTTTGGAAAAGAACTTTACAACTTCGTGTTTGGTGTGGTGGGGGGGGGCGGGGAGTGAGGGAGGTGGGGGAGGGAAGGGATAGTGGGAGAACAACAAGGGAAGGGGTAACAATGCTCCACAAGAAATGTACTCATTGCCTTACTCATGTAACTCTAACCCCTCTGTACAGCATCTTTACAATAAAATACAATTAAAAAAGAAGTCACCAATGCAACAGCAATATCACAAGACAATATGTTGGAAATGAACTTTACAACTTGGAAGGGAGGCTTGGGGTAAGGAAAGTGGGAGAAAAAAAGAGGGAGGGGGGTCACGATGTTTGACAAGAAATATACTCATTACCTTACATATATATATAACCCCTATAACCCCTCTGTACATCACCTTGACAATAAAATTAAATTTAAAAAATAGAATGAGTCCACGGACACAGAGGGAGAAGAAAAGCGACAAAGATTTATTGAAGAAAAGGAGAAGCAGAGTTCCCACTAGACGGGTCTCACATGGCAGGAGAAAGCCACGTGACTCCAAAATCACTGGACACACGGCGGTGTCCGCCTCCAGGCCCAATCGGAGGCTCCACGCAGCTTGCAGGAGCTCTCCACGCAAACTTCAGCTCTTCTGACTGGGTGCCCGCTCTGGTGCACACTTCTAGGGTCCAATCAGGCCATTGTTCACGTGAAGTTTTCCAGTGGCGATGGGCCTGCACACATGACTGCCCGGGGCCATGATGAGGCAATGTCCACCTGTCTGCTCATGGCCACGGTGAGGGATGCAGAACCTCTCTGGGAGGGGCCTTTTCCCTGATCACCTAGCCAGGCTCTTTGCTCTTGAGTCCCAGCGTGTTTGTCTTTTCTCATCACACATGCAGCTCTCTGCTGACCAGCAGGGACCCTGGCATCCATGGCAGGCCTAGAGGCAGATCCGGCAGATCCCACCGCGTATGATGCAACTCCCGTTTTTAAAAAGGTCATTGTTCTGTATCGTGCACAGGTGTGCTTTTCTAATAGCAACATGCTGTACACCACACATATACCATGGGCAGACAGAGATTCGGCAGGATAATGAGTGACAATAATAATGAATGTTCATATTAATAAATGCTGTTGCTAATTAATAATTTCAATTCCAAATCCAGTCCTTGGTTCATCGTCGTCTTTGTCAGTGGACATGTTCAGGGGTAGCATTTCTTGGCCAGTGGAGAAAAGGGGCTACTTTTCACTCACTAGCCTTTGCCTTCTCTTTTCCCTTTTTCCACGGAAGTGGTTTCCCCTCTCTTCCGCTGCCCTGCCCCCACCCCTTGGCTCTGCTCCTCCTAGATCAGCGCCAGCTTCTGCCTGCTGCACACCTGGCATTTCCACCCTGCTTCTCCCATCCACATGTCACTGAGTGATGACTATTTTCCCACTCCTCTTGCTGGGGACATGGGCCCAACTCCTCTCCCTTATTCCTGTTTTCTGCATCTTTCCCGAAGTCTTTTTATTCTTTTACTTTGCACAGGATCCTCCACCTTACCATCAAACGCATTCAGGGCACCCATTCCATTTTCAAGAGTATCTTCTGGCAACTCTGTTACCTCCTCAAACTACCATCCCTTTGCTGAAAGGGGACACTGGTGCATCCATCTCCTTTCTTATTGGGTATCTTTAAAGCCAACTTGAATCCCCACATTCTGAACTACAAGTTCTCAGCCCTGACTCCATGTAAAAACCACGTGAGGCCAGGATCCCCTTCCAGATTGTTAGAGATAGCCAGCCAGCCCCCACCCCCATACATCAGAAAACCCAGGCTCTTGGTGGGATAGGTAAGGACAATTTACTGAGTCTAAAACAACTTGAGAACACCAAGAGACATGGATAAATGTATTTGCCTTGTTAAATCTGCAAGACTTCCAGGCAAATAAACTATTTTACTATTAAATTAATAAACAAGTTATACATATTAATATCCAATGCTGGTGAAGACAAGGCTTTTCATTCATTGCCAATGACCGGATAACTGAGCATAATTCCTTAGATAAACAATTCAGCAAACCATCCCGGGAGAACAAAAATGTACATACTATTTAACCTATTACTTCCGCTTCTAGAAGTTGAACTGGAAAAAGTACTTCGATTGCTGACATCAGTTAAAGTACTCAAAATGTTCACTGAAGTATTGTAATAGTAAGCAACTGGAAATCACTTAAAGAGGAATGATTTTAAAAGGATTTATTGCTAGGGGAAAGCAAAGGAAGGGGTAATGTTGCCCAAAAGAGAAATGTACACATTACCTGGATTGTGAAATGGTAACCCCTTTGTGCAACACCTTAGTAATAATGATAGAATTATATTTTAAAAAGGTATTTACTAGCCAAGTGTGATGCCTGTAATTACGGCACTCAGAAGGCTGAGACAGAAGGACCTCAAGTTCAAGGTCAACCAAGGCGTCCTAGTGAGACTCTGTGTCAAAATTAAAACAAAAAGATGCATGGTACACATGATACCTGAAATATTAAGGTTTAAGTTGAAGAAGAGTTGTGAAGATTGTAACAAAAAATGCTTGAGTCTAACATGTGAGATATAATTATAATGTAGAAGAAACTTGGTAAAGACCTCTATGAATCAAGCCTGCTTGACACTAAATGTAGCATTTCAAATGTCACCATTGCACATTGAAGTAGTAAATATTAAATATGAATATTAACTTGAAAATTGGGGTGAGCTAGGCTTAAGCTCTTTATTTTTTTTGTTATCTTTAAGTGCTTGCAAAAAGGGTTTCAATTCAATGTGTCAGCGTATGAGTACAATGCATATCGATCAATGTCAACCCCCTCAACCTCTGGATTTACCTAGTTCCATTTACACACGCACACACACACACACACACACACACACACACACACACACACACTATTATGACTGCATTTGCCCGCCCTTCCTTTCTCTACCCATCTACTTCCCTCCTCTTGGCCTCACCCCCTAAAAATCTTCCAGATTTTTCAGGCTTGACTTTTGTTGACTTTCCTCCCAAATATATTTGAAAACAAGACCAGCAATCTGGTTTTGTCCGGACTGTCTTGATAACTCGGATCTTATAAACAAGCTCCAGATGATGGCACAGTTCCCTTTTTAGGGAAGTTGCTCTTGTCTCTCTCCAGCTGGAAGATTTATGGGGGATGTTTGACTTTCTGCTCTCGCTTCAGTCTCATCAGCAACAGGATTTCTCCAGTGGACTCTGTGTGGGGTTTTTTTTTATCCTCTTGTGACAAAAGGAAGAAATGCTCAGGCTCACAGTGAAAGGCTAATTCCAGAAAGAAGTCCTGTGGGACACTACTCCTGGCTTTGCCCGAATTCCCTGCTATACTACTCTATGATGATTGTGCTTGAGAATCTCTACTTTGGGCTGGAGGTGGGCAGAGAAAAATGTACATGAAGCTCTAAAACTATCACTGAATGACAGGAGTACTTTGCATAGTGAGACAGGATGCAATAGATTGGGACACAAAGAAGCTGGCCTCTGAGATGAGTTTTTTTTAATCCAGAAAGACAGAGAGGAGAAGCTTGTAGCACTATGGATTAGACACCTCAGGTTTTGTTTGTTTGTTTTGTTTTTTCTCAGTATGTTTTGGGACACTAAGGATTGAACTTAGGGCCTCACACACACTAAATGCACCACTGTACCATGACCAGCACCCCCTTCCCAAGAACTGGACTGGAAAGACACACAGAAAGGTAACCTTCTCACATAGATTTTGCCAACTGTAGCCACCTTCCCCACTCATTTCCACCACCAGTGGAGCAGAATGCAAATCCAGCTACAGGTGCTAGCTTGTTCCAAGTTGATGCTCCATTTAGAGACAAGAGTCCAGACCAGGGCCAGCTGGTATCACTGTGAAATGTGGCACCGAGGGGAGATAGTGTCTGTCCTGTTGGAGCAACCCTTCACTCTTTGAGGGAAAATAAAATGGCTGCCACTTTCTCCCATTCCTGTCTCTACTTTTTAGCAGGAATGTGTTATGTCTCTGCCTCTATAAACAGGTTAAGGCACACGTTTCCTGACCTGATAGAAATTACCTGACTAGCAAGCCCCAACATTTCTATTTTCTATTTTCCTTATGCAAGTTCTAACATGTCTACAGCTCAGTTCCCTCAGACCTGCTTTACTTCTCTTTGGAATCCTATAATCATGGATGAAGTTTTCAATACCATAAAAATAATTAAATTAAGGGGCAAGCAAAAGTGGTGAGTTGTGCTTCACTTGGGAAAAATGTAGTAAATTAGAAGGAAAAAAAATAACCACTGTTTGCTTTCTCTTCTTAGAAAGCTTGTCCTCCACACAGCTCAGAGAGAAGCTTCTAGAATTGCCACCAAATCATTCCTCCTCTGTGTTAAACTCCTGCCTATCATGGTCCTTGGCTCTGTAGCCAAGGTCCTGACTCTCTGGTATCGGCTCTCATATCTGCTTCTCTGCACCCTCTGTCCAGGGAGGCCCCAAGGCTGTACCTGGATCAGTAGAAGAGGCCACTACTCTCTTCACTATGGAGACACATTGGAAGATGAAGAGGTGATAAAAGGGACCAGCAGGACATCCACTAAGGAAAACTGTGTAGCAACCCAGTGTCCTTGAACACCCCATTTGTCAAGTCTTCTCTACTGATCGGTGTGTGTGTGTGTGTGTGTGTGTGTGTGTGTGTGTGCGTGTGTGCGTGTGTGTGTTCTTTATCTCTCCTTTCTGCTCTTGATCTCTAGGCTGCTGGAAGTATTCTTATTTTGAACATTATCTGTCAGCAAGGTTTGCTGAAAGTTCCAGTCCCAACAGTAGCTAAGGCTGAACTGCACAAATAAAAATAAAACAATATGGATAATGAGTTCCCAAGATGTGGCAGAGACCTAGGCTTCAGGCAGATCGCCAAGGCTAGCAATTCACAGGGGTTCTGGGTGACCATGACTTGGGGTGAGCTGGCTCTATCAGGCCCTCCCTCCCTCCCTTGGGGCCCTGTAGTCACTGTGAAGTAGAGTCCTTCTCACATACTTACCTGAATGCTCCATTTAAATTAGTCTTGGAGGTGCTGCCATTTTGTCTTGTATTTTCTGTTGCTGTTGTTGTTGTTGTGATTTTTTTTTAGATAAGGTCTCATGATGTGTCCTAGGTTGGCCCTGACTAATATCCTGAGTGCCAACATTACAGGCATCTACCACAACACCTTCTTGGTCCTGCCCTTTTAATGTTAGTTATCTTGGAAGAGCTCTGCTTCCCAGTTGCCCAAGACCTTCAGTACTTTGGTAAGGCATAAGGACACCTGAGGTCAGCCAGAGAAAACCTATAACTCTCTTAGATGAGGGGGGAACTTCAGCAGCATACTTGGGGGTACGGAGGGGCACCCGATCAGCCTTCACACTTACTGTTGCTTTTAACCCTCTTCCTCATTCCTTGGGGAAGGAGTCCAAATTCCAAGTTTCAGACATGGAAGCTGAAACTTAGAGAGGTTCAGGAATTTGTGGAAAGTTATAGGTAAAAAGAGATATGGCTGGGAGATTCAACCTGGCCCCACTCATCTAGTGTCCAAAGAGTGTTTGAGTATGCAAATCATTCTACAATGGGTACTATGGGCTATACTTTAACTCATGGAAACTTTCCAACATTAGATAGAAGGCAAGGTTCTGTTCATCTTAGCCAGGCCAGAGTTTGAATGACTTGTTTATCTTTACACAGATAGTACGTTTGAGAGACAGGCTTCAGCCTAGCAACCTAGAGCCAGAGTTTTTGGCATTCTGCTTCCTGAAGAGGAACAAATTCTCTAAGCTCCAGTCTACTAAGATGGCTGGACAACCAGCATTCTGCAGAACCTATCTTGGGCCACCCCAGGGCAAGGTTTCTATAAGAGGATCATAAAGAAGATAATTGTCCTTGAATTCAAGGAGCTAGCGATGTACACAGAAAGAGTAAGGGATCTCCAGGCCTTTAGAAAGGCATGGGGAGGGTCGGGTCTACTTTGCATGTCAGGTTTATTTCTAAAACCCTTTGGGAATCTTTACAATGTACAGGCCTTTATGCTGTCAAGGGAGACTGAGAAATAGCAAAGGCCCGTCTTTGGCTTTTATCTCTTTAGATAGAGGAGAAACCCAGTTATGTGGGAGAGAAGGGTTGCCAAGCTTTTGACATTGTCCAGCCCTGCTAGCAGAGGAGGGCAGTGACCAGCACACAGGAAGACCATGGAGCAAACAGAAGGCCAGGTGAACCCCAGCGGTGTCTTCTTTGTGCAGGTAAATATATCAGTTTATTCTGAGATAGGCCGAGATCTAAATGTCTGAGCAAAAACTATATATACTGAAAAAATTGATGATTGATATTTTAAACATGTCTATTATTTATTTCATGCATGTTTTCTTGTTAAGACTTGTGACATTGTTCTTTGTAGGGCTTCGGGTTAATACTTCACAAGGAAGAAGATTCAGTAAGTTGGCAAGTTCAAATAACAATGCTCCTTTATGAATTAAAAAAATCCTTTCATTCAATGAGCCTTTATGAATTAAAGACCCCTAGCTTGGGAGGACTATTTGGTTTTCATGTGGAAACTCCAGAGGAAGGTTGTACTATTCGGTTTCCATTTTCTCTAGTCCCTCTGTCTCTAATATTATTAAATGGACTTACATTGGCTATATGGGGAAGGGGGGATTTCATTGTTCCATTGCCACATATACATTTACACTGTGTTCCAATTGGTCTCACCCCCTCTGTGAATCACACCATCTGTCTCCTGTCTCCTTCCTCCCCCAAAGTAGCATCACCAACATGCACCAGTGTCTTCTACTGACAGTCGAAGGCCTTGCCCCGGCCTCTGTCAATGCGTTTAGTCCTGTGGGCAGTGTTGGGGCTTGGACAAGGACAGGCCCCATGGGCCATAGGTGATGCACCTGTTCCTCCTGTGTTCTTTTGGGCTGTCCCTGGCTTACCATGCAAATTTCACTGCCAGTTGGACTCAGTGGGAATGAGGCTGGGAGACGTGGGGTAAGCTACAGAAGCCCACCATGCCCCCTGGTTAACTTGCCCATAAAACATAAAACAGGGCTACTGACAGTCTTCCATAGGGCTATGAATGTGTGTGGGGGGTGTTAAACAATATTAATATATAGTCTTTATATACATATATAACACATAATACTAAATTATAGGCACATACTGCTTTGGAAAATTTCTGAGTGATGGGGGCTCACACCTGTAATCCTAGATCCTCACAAGGCTGAGACCTGATGATCACAATTCAAAGCCATCCCAGCCAGGGAAAATCCATGCGACTCTCATCTCTACTTTACCACCCAAAAGTCAGAAATGGAGCTCTGGCTCAAATGGTAGAGGGCTATCCTTGAGTGAAAAAGCTCAGAGATAGTACCCAGGCCCTGAGTTTAAATCCCACAGTCCCCTCCCCCCAATCTGAAAGTCCATCCGCTGTTACGTCTTTTTTGAGCCCTTCCTCCTCCTCCCTCCCTTCCCATCTCCCTTCTCTCTATGTACACAATAGTTACATACATTTCTTCTATGACACTTATCATACTGAATGATAATTCTGTCTGCTAAAACATGAACTAGAGCGTGATCTTTCAACTGAGGCCTGGGCCTTATCTGTGGGTCCAGGCCCCAGGGCAGAGGCACTGGCAGAGCTGGCCGACATCAGTGATTAAGCTGGCTCCTCGTACACCCACAGGCCTCCTCCCTGTGCCAGAGGCCTGACTGATGCCGCTGCTGTTCCAGAACCCCTGTTACCACCTGGGGCCTTCACACTGCAATAGGATCAGCAAGGCGAACACATGGGAATTCAAACCCTCAGTCAGGTATCTGAGCTGGGCCAGCAGAGGTATCGACTCTTACTTCCTTGTCCTCTTGACTGCTCAGCCTCCCTGATGTCTCTGTGTTAGAGCAGCTTCCTAAATTAATACCTTCCATTTTTCATCTCTCTTTCTAAACAGCATGGCTTCTCAGTGTCAGCCAGCAGACAAATCGCATGGCTACCTAGATCAAATGCAGATTGTCATTCTGTCAGACTCAGATGAAGCACAATGCTGCTGGGAGATGAGATCCTGCTGTCCCTCATCCCAATCCCTGCTACCTACCACTGGCAGGATTTTGTTAGGCATTACGTTAATCTCTAGCTGTGATCATGTTACATTGCTGGATGAATACATACTTCATCAAAAGAGATTTTAAAGTGAAAATGAAGACAAGACATTCAGCATCATTAGTCATTATGAAAATACAAATTAAAACCACAATGACATTTTAGTACACACCAATTAGAATGGCTAAAATTTTTTAAAATAAAGCCGAGTACTGTTTTTTTTTCTCTCTCTCTCTTTTGTCTGACATTCATTATCACTTGGCTTGCTTGCTTACAGCCAGTGTTTTACCATCTGAGCCATGACCTCCAGTTCTGCTTTTTGCTAGCTAACTCGAGATGGAGTTTCTGGGCTTTATTGCACAGATTCTCCAGATCTCAGCCTCTTAAGTAGCTAGGATTACAGGCACAACCATCCTCCAACAAAAAGCTATTTTCCAGATGATTCCACTTATAGGACATTCTGGAAAAGATAGGCAATTGATCAGTGGTTTTGACAGACTGGTGTCAGGCAAAGACTGGTGCCAAGAGGCACAGAGGAACTTCATGGAATGATGGAAGCCTTCAATAGTTTGATCACTGTGGGGTTTACAACCACAACTGCCCGCAAGCATACATGTCCACATTCACACACACACACACACACACACACACACACACACACACACACAGGACACCAAAAGGCTGGATTATACCTCATGCACACCATAGATCTGAAATAACCATGACAGCAAAACTGCCAACAAAACTCCTGTTGGGGTTTCTATTTGCCCAAGGGATTAAAAGTCCAAATGCCTTAGCCAATTTCTCTTCATAACCATTTCTACCATTTACTTTCTCTAAATGTCGGCTAAGCGTTACTGCTACCTGAACATGCACTGGGCTTTCTTCACAGTCTGTGCTAGCTCATCTCCTGGAACACCTTCTTCTGTAGCTCTCAAAATCTGCTATCTGCCAAGGCCCAGAGTGATGGTCACCTCCTCCTCCACACTGTCTCCCAACAACAGTCTAGAAAGACTGCATCGGACAGAGCTTAATCGCTTCGTCTGTCCCAGATCTTCTGGGCTCCACAGCTACCAGATCTTTCCATTAGCTTTCTAACTTCTAGGATGAACTACAAGAAATACTTGTTTCTTCCTCTTCCTCTTCCACTTCCTTTTCCCCCTCTCTTTTCCTCTTTTGCCCTCCTTCTCCCCCTCCCTTTTTACCTTCTAGGGAATTCCTTCACATCTTTCAGATCATGTCATGTCATATCACATGACACCTTCTCCGAATCTTCCCATTCAGGCACCTTATCTTTTTAAAAAAATTTTTTTTAAAGCCGGGCGCTGGTGGCTCACGCCTATAATCCTAGCTACTCAGGAGGCTGAGATCTGAGGATCACGGTTCAAAGCCAGCCCGGGCAGGAGAGACTGTGAGACTCCTATCTCCAATAAACCACCAGAAAACCGGAAGTGGTGCTGTAGCTCAAGTGGTAGAGCACTCGCCTTGAGCTGAAGAGCTCCAGGCCCAGAGTTCAAGCCCCACAACCGACCAAAAAAAAAAATTTTTTTTAAATTAGCTTTAAGTAGTTGGACAAAGGAGTTGCCATTTAGCAGAGCAGTTTATGAATATGGTATGTCTGGATCCATGTCACCCCTTTCCATGTTCTTTCCCATTCCTCCCCTCCTCACCCCTCCTTGCACTCTTCTTAAATTTGTAGGATATACATGGGATTCTTGAGTGCATTCTACTCCTCTTCTCCTCTTCATTTTTTTTTAAGTTTTTTATTGTTACTACAAAGGTGAAGTACAGAAGGGTTACAGTTGCATAGGTCAGATAGAGTATATTTCGTCCTGGATAATGCCACCCCTTTCCTTGCTTCTTCCCTTGTTAAATGTACTGTCAACTGACCTTGATATCTGATTACAGCCCAATCAGCTGAGTTACATTATTTGATTATCCTATTATTATTCTGCTATATTTCCTCTGAAGTTTTCAGTTCTTGAAGACAGGAACTACAATTTATTTGTGTGTGAACCCTAGAACTTCTCTTTACAAAATATGAAATCACTAAACGAATGGATGAATTTTCCCAATCACATTCCTTGGCTCCCCGGTTGGCTCAAAAGGGTACAAGGAAAGCTAAACCCGCAACCCTGATGTCTCTCTCTCTCTCTTTCTCTCTCTCTCTCTCTCTCTTCCTTCCTTCCTCTCCCCTCTCCCCACCCCAAGCTCAGTTTCTTGTAAGGCTTATTTTACTCTGGCTAGAACAATTCTTGGGACACAGGTAAATCAGCCCAGACAAACCCCACGTGGGCTTAGAGGCAGAGGCCTGCAGAGGCCCTGGGCGCAGGGAGGGCAGCGTGGTGATGAGAGGCTGAGGCCTGCGGTGCTGTCACCCGCAGGTGGTGACGGAGGCCCCTGTCCACACTCCCGTGTTCGCTGAGGGCTCTCCACCTCCCATCCCTGCCGCCTGTCCCTGCCGCTGCTGGCAGGCCGGCCCCCCGACAGCCACCTGGGGCCCCTCACAGCTCCTCAGCCCTCACCACTCTCTCCCAGCTCCAAAGTGCTGACAGCCAGTTAGGAGGGAAACCACAAGCAAGGATTCTGGAAGCTTCCTCCCATCATGACTCACTGGCAAGTGAGTCTGGGGGTCCTGACTGACAGCATCAAAGCTTTGAACAAGGCCCTACTATGAAGAGCATCCCTGAAAGTCACACACACACACACGCACTTACACATGCATGCACATATTCATGCATCGACAGCACACACTCATCCACACACACACTTTGCATGTACACATATCTACACATACAGTAAACAGACATATGTATGCACGTACACATTCTCACGCATGCACCTTGACATACACACACATAAATGGCACAACACACCTGCACACTCATACAATGTAAGCACTAAGCACATACACACCATATACACAACCACACAAGTCCACATTCACACACATGCACATATGCACATTTACATACACCCATGTACACATGCATGCTCAAGTGTGTACATTCCCCTAATGCACTAAATGTACATGTGTGCATGTATACATACAACATAAATATATGTGAGCACATTTGCATTCTCATAAGCACACAATATACATAAACGAGACATGTGCTTCATATGTGCACACACATGCATCTACATGTGAACATGTATGTGCATGTATGCATACAGCTATGTGTGTGAGTACAATTCACATAGTATACATTCCATGTACATATACATAACCATGCACACACATTTACATGTACATATATTCATAAACATACAGGTTTTTTGCTGTTGCTACCCTGACTTGGCACCTGAATTCCTGTGGCCTTCTAGGCCCTCAAAAGCCAAAACCCTTACATCCTGCTAAGACACGAAGACAGCTAAGAGGGACTGGAAACCATACTTTGGCTCTTTATAGGAGCAGAGAAGGGTTTTGTCTTTTATTATGGCCAGCATGAGTACAATGGTTCAGAGAGACTTTCTGCTGAGCAAACACAGCCCACAAGAAACCCACCTCCCCCAACATTCCACTACAGTCCAACTGGCCACCTGCCACCAACCCTTTCCGCACTTCCCAGGCCAGGTACCACCATCTTGGGGTGCTACCCTTCCAGCCTGTCCTTAGGGTTTGTTGCTCAGAATATGAAGGTGGTGGTAAGCAGGACCTTCTGACTTTGAGAGCATTCATAGGGGCCACGCACAAGGGAGAGCTAAAAGGTGAGTGCCAGCCACTGATGGGGACTTTTTGTCCCCGAAGGTGAAGCAGTTCTGGGCTGGCTGGGTAAGAAGCAGACAAAGTGCTGCAGGCAAAGGTCTGAGTGAAGGAGGTGCGTTCTGCTGCTCCGTCAGCAATGCACTGCTTTACTTTTCCTGTGGATTAGGGGCAGCTTGGGGGCATGAAGAGGAAGGCATCTGGCAGCTATGCCATGGGGAATCCCTGCATTACCATCCATCAGTCCAGCCTGCACCACCAACGCTTGATTTCAGGGCACATACTTACCTATGTTGGGGGGAATTCACATACTTCGTGAGTTTCCAAAATAATCTCTATGTGTGCCTTTTCAAGAAACAATAACACTTAAAACTAACACACATTAAACTAACAAACACATTAAAAGAGAGCTGCATGGATACTGGTATTTACCAGCTCAGTAAATTTCACATGTGTGTATATACACACACATTCGTGTGTCCACAGGCATTGGTTTTTATTGGGGGAAGAGGGATTCAAACAATACTTGGCTGTGACTTTACCTAATTTTTAATGCTATAGCTTATTTATCCCATTGCATAAATACACCATAATTAACCTAAGCATTCACCCAATACCATTCGCTTGGTTTCCTTGTGTTTTATTGATATATTAAAACACACACATTAAGAGTCAGAAGTAGGCCTTACATGTGAAAGTGACAGCGTCTCCAGAAACGTGTGCAATGCGCTATCCCAGGAGACCTGCAGAGGGTGTGGACAGTGACTGGGCCATCACCAGCCTCCACGGTCTAGCTGCTACTCAGTGCTTGCTCTCCACATGAGATACACACACACTGAGAGGGCCATGTGGCAATGTTGGCACATGCACAGATCAGAGGGTCTCCCCAGGTATGGCTCTTCCAGGATTCTTTTTTTTTTTTTGTCGGTCGTGGGGCCTGAACTCTGGGCCTTGGCGCTGTCCCTGTGCTCTTCAGCTCAAGACGAGCGCTCTACCGCTTGAGCCACAGAGCCACTTCTGGTTTTCTAGTGGTTTATTGGAGATAAGAGTCTCATGGAGTTTCCTGCCTGGACTGGCTTTGAACTATGGTCCTCAGATCTCAGCCTCCTGAGTAGCTAGGATTATAGGTGTGTGCCACCACCGCCCGGCTTCTTCCAAGATTCTTACGGCTGTGTCAATTGAATGGAATATTTCTGTGTAGACCATTTCTGGGGCTTGAACTGGGGACCTTGTGCTCTTTGGCTTCTTCACTCAAGGCTGGGACTCTACCGCTTGAAGTCACCTTGCAGCTTCACTTCTGGATTTCTGGAGATGATATGGGTTTCTTGGATTTGTCTGCCCAAACTGGCTTCAAACTGCAGTTCTCAGATCTCAGCCTCCTGAGTAGCTGGGATTCCAGGTGTGAGCTGGGGGTAGAAAAGCCTAGGACTGCACGCAACCAGCAATGATGGAGCCCGTGATGGGAAATGTCCTCCCTTGGGTAATTGAGCGGCTGAGTTATCTTCTGCAGCCCTGAGTCACTCAAATCTGGGAAATAGGGGTGTGACTCGGAAATTCGCTGGCTCTTTTTCAGTTGTAATTTGGATCCGCCCTACGCATCTGGGGGACCTGGAAGAGACCCATATCATCTGGGTTTCTGAATCAGAGAAATGGCACATGAGCTGTAGTGAGGAGCTCACTCAGGGCCTGCGCTCACGGGGTCATTCCGGCAACACCTTGAATTGGCCTCACTTTCTAGTTCTGCCGAAGAGAGGGGGGAATCGGGATGAATGAGATTGAATAGAGGAAAAGTAAATCACAGCTTCCTTCTGTCCACAATGGCAGAGCTGGGCAGCAGCCCCGGCTGAGGCCAGGAACAGCTGGAGGGAGTTAGGGGGAAAGCAAAGGTGCCTGGGGACCCCAAGCCTCCCACAATCCTCCAACCAACATCCCAGGCCTCTGTGCTTAAGCTTGCCCATCTCTGAGAGGGAAAATACAGCCTAGGCCTCCTTCTTGGGGGTGGGGGGAGGCAGCGCGGTTCAAACACTCAGGCTGTTAAGTTGTCACGGGAACTTTCTGCTGACTCCAGGACTGGCACACGGCCTTCCCTGCAGAAGTAATGATGTCTCTGGAATCACATTCCACCCGTGTAATAAGCCGAACCAAGGAACAAAATACCATGTTAAACTCCCGGTAAAGTGTGTGTGAGACAGTGGTGTGTGGATGTGGATGTGGTATGTATGTGTGTGTGGTGTGTGGGTGGGGTGTGCTATATGTATGTGTGGTGTAGGGGTGTGTGGGTAGTATAAATGTGGCATTTGGTGGGTGGTGTGAATGTCGTGTATAGTGTATGTGTAGTATGTATGTGTGTGTGTGTGGTTTGTTTGGTGTGTGGTATGTGTTTATGGTATGTGTGTTATGTGGTATGTGGTGTGTGTGTGGTGTGTAGCTATGTGTGTGTGATCTAAGCATGTGTGTGCTGTGTGTTGTGTGGTATGTGTGATGTATGTTGTGTGTGGCATGTGTGTGTGTGTGTTGGTACTGCATGTGTTTGAGCTTAGGAAGAACTCTAAGTAGGAAAGCAGGAGAAGAGAGCACACGCAGGAGAGGAAAAGCCAGAGTGGAGGCTGGACTAGGGAGGCCCACAAGGGTACTAGGATGCTAGGTACCTCTACAGGAGTTAGAAAGACAGCCAGTAGTTAAAATACCGCAGAGGGTGTTTTTATACATTATTTTAGTTGAGCGAAGGGATTCTTGTGTTTGCTATGCGGGTTGTCTTTCATTAATACATTCAGTTGCTCATAAAATATTTAGTATGTGGATCCCAGCACCCTTTCCTGGGTGCTCCACAGAGAGCGGCAGTGCAGCACAGAGAACTGGAGAACGCACACGTAGACTGGGAGCCTGCGGCTGAAGCCATGACCAAAAGCCTACACCTACACTACGGACGGGGAGGGGGAGGTCGGGGGGCAGAGCTGCAGTTGATGAGCCTCGCCACACTGCTGAACTGCTCCGGACTTCAGCGTCCTCACTTGCAAAAATGGAGAGAGAGAGAGCGCTTGCTAGATAAAGGCCAGCAGTTGTTTATCTCTAGAAAAGGAGTTTACAAGGAAGATGGCTGGCACTGTCTTCCAATATTAACTTTTCTCTGAATCAAAAAATGATAGTTGAGCTAGGCACTGGTGGCTCACATTTATAATCCTAGCCACTCAGGAGGCTGAGGTCTGAGGATCATGGGTCAAAGCCAGTTCAGACAAATTCAAGAGATTTTTATTTCCAATTAACCAGCAAAAAGGCAGAAGCGGAGACAAAGCCCAAGTGGTCAAGTACTAGCCTTGTGTGACAAAGTCAGGTTAGATCATGAGGCCCTGAGTTCAAACCCTAAGTACTGACGTGCATGTGTGTGCACGTGCATGTACGCACGCTTGTGTGCTCATGCACACGCGCACACACATACCACACAGGTCGCAGCTATTGTGCTTTTCTCCTAACACATACAATGATCTGAGTTGCTCACTTTTAACACTGCTCGTTCCCAGCCTCTGTTTTATAAATGAGCAAATCATTCTGAAATAGACAAAAAGGCAAAACTCCCCCAAACCTTTTGTCCCCTCCCGTGCTAGGCTGTGAGTCTCAGCAGGTTAGGCAGCAGGATTCCAGCAGAGCCTCCAAAGTCACTGCCCTGGCCCCTGGGACTTTGCATACGTTCAAGTGGCCCCTGGCTGCCGGTCACCGCCCACCCCACCCACGTCCTGTACCCAGGCCACCCGTGATCTCGGCAAGGATCGCAGTCTTGTCACCAGACCGAGGCAGAGACAGTGTGGGTCCCGGATGGGGAAAGACAAAACAGCTGGATCTGGTTTCAGGGCTCCACCCGCGCTCAGAGCACTGGCCTGGGTGACTTCATGGAGGGGGAGATGCAGAGGACTCAGTACAGGAAGCATCACCCAAGGGCGTCTGCCCCTGTGGATGCTGGCAAGGGGGGTGATGGGGACCTCAGTCATCCTCCTCCCAGGGAAAGGCCTGCACTAGACTCCCCTCTGACCCTCAGAAACACACTACTCCACTCCCCAGCCCACTCCCTGTCCTCCACATGAAAGCAAAGATGGACACGGGGAATGGGAGGAAGCCAGGGTCCCTCACCAGCCCCAGGACTCGCTGCTTCTCGGCGGGCCTGCAAAGGGACAGCTCAGGCTCCCCCAGGAGATCCAGTCAGTGAGGCACGTGGCAGAGACCTCCAGGCTGACCTCACCCAGCCAAACCCTGTCTGGTAGTGGTGGCGGCATGCTAGAATAGTCTAGCAATGAAGGTCATGGTTGAGTAAGAAGGAGACTGAGTGATCCACAAAATCCCAGCCCTATCTAACCAGGCTTAGTTCTGGAATCTTCTAGCACCTGAGTATTCCACATGGAGGAAGGCTCAGCCACCACACTAGGCCCATCCTCCCGCAGTTTCTAGCTCATCAAGCAAAGCTTCCATATTGGATAGGCTGACATGCAAATATTAAGACCGCATCTGTCCCCATTCACGGCTTAGAGTAATGCTAGGATTCCCATGCGAGCCTCCATGGATGGGTGATGTATGGTGAGTTAGATGGTATCCTAGACAATTTATAGGGAGTCTCTCATTTAATCCTTATGAAAACTCTGGTGTGTATGTGTGTGTGTGTGTGTTGTTTCTGTTTTGTTTTTGTCATTTGAGATTGTTATGTTGTGCCAGTCTTGGGGTTTGAACTCAGGGCCTGGGTGCCATCTCTGAGCTTTTGTGTGTGTGTGTGTGTGTGTGTGTGTGTGTGTGTGTGTGTGTGAAAATACCATACAGAGGGGTTACAATGACATGGGCAAGATAACGAGTACATTTCTTATCAAGCATTGTTGCCTCCTCCTTTGTTTCCCCTTCGCATCCCTTCCCCTACCCTCCCCCCCCCTCCTACTTGATCCTCCCCCCCCCCCCACCAAAGTTGTAAAGCACCCTACCACTTGAACTACAGCTCCACTTCTAGCTTTTTTTTCTCTTTTGGTAGTTAATTGGAGATCAGAGGCTCATGGACTTTCCTTCAACAGCTAGTTTTGAACTTCGATCCTCAGATCTCCGTCTCCTGAGTAGCTAGGATTACAGGTAGGAGCCACCAGTGCCCAGCTAAGAGTTTGCATATTTAATATCATCATTCCCAGAGCTAGAAGTGAGCAAAAGAAATGATCGGTGTGAGCCACAGACTTCAGATAAGAAGATGGCATGGTGGTCAGTGCCCAGCACAGTGGTCAGGCTCAGCGTGTGGGGGGTAGAGGGTCATTCGGAATTGAGCTTTCTTGCTTCCTTGTCATTGTGAATTGCACCTCATCAGGTTGCACTATTCTTGCCTTTCAGAAGAAATAGAAAAGTGCTGTTTGCCAATAGAGCTGTCTTATTTATAGACTGTTACTATTTAAAACTGTTTCAAAATGGAGAGACAAAGGACAAAGAGTGAACCAACACCACAGCCATACTCACTAGACACTATGTTGGAAATGATCTTCACAACTTGGTGGGGGAAGGGGGGAGGGAAAATGGGAGAAACTGAGGAAAGGGGTAACAATGTTCCACAAGAAATGTAATTATCTCAACAATTAAAAAACCCAAAACAAACTATACAATAAAAGAAGAATATAGACACTTTAAAGGCAAATGTTCAATTTATTTCCAGTGAAGAATGATGAACAACAACAACAACAAAAAAAAAAAGAGAAATGAAGCCAGGCTCCAGTGGCTCATGCCTATAATCCTAGCTACTCAGGAGGCTGAGATCTGAGGATCACGGTTCAAGGCCAATCCGGGCAGGAAAGTTTGTGAGACTCTTATCTCCAGTAAACCACTAGAAAACCAGAAGTGGTACTGTGGCTCAAGCAGTAGAGCGCTCGCCTTGAGCTGAAGAGCACACGGACAGCACCCAAGCCCAGAGTTGAAGCCCCACAACCAACAAAAAAAAAAAGAGGGAGAGAAATGTACTCATTGCATCACCTTTACAATGACAAAAGAAAGCTGTTTCACATTTCCCAAGTGGCAACAGGTTCTTTAGAACTTCTTGGCAGGCACATAGCAGAAGTGTTTCAGAAAGATTAGCTTGTCAAAGGCACTCTACACAGATGAACGAAAGAGGGAGAGGCGAGACAGGAGGACATGACTCCGTGGGGCCTCCACAATACGTGGACTGGGCCTGGATGCAAAGAAAGAGACACGAGTGAGGCCAGAGAATGGGAATTCACCCCTTCTGGATGAAGAAATGTGAGTCTTGTTCAACAGAATGAATTTGTCCCTGGGGGGCAGGTTCTGGGATTTTGTTATGAGTGTGACCACCACCAACCTGCTTTCTGGACCGTTGAGAAATGGTTGGCACCCATTCTACCAAACTCTACTGTTGTCTGTTCTAAAGTGGGCAGCTCAGGCTCGCTCCCACTCCCACTCCCTGTCACACGGATTCAACCTCTCCTTTTCCAGTTTGCTCAGGCTAACCGCTATGATGCCAGCTGCACTTTCATGTCACCTCTTGACATGCATACAAAACAAACTCCAGTCTTGCTGGCTAATTTATAGTCACTCTTTTGTTTTGGTACATAAACTTCATTTCTGTGTCCTTCTAACAACTTCCATTTGATTAATATATATATATATATATATATATATATATATATATAATCTATCTATCTATCTATAAAATCAAGTCCTAAAGAAAATATAAAGCAAAACCCAAGAGGGTGAGCATAGTTTGCTGCAATACATTAGACTAATATTTGGCTGGATTCATGTGTAATGCTTTCAATTCCCTTTTATTGTACATATCAAAACTAGTATACTATTTATTTTTGTCAGTCATGAGGCTTGAACTCTGGGCCTGGGTGCTGTCCCTCAGCTCTTCAGCTCAAGGCTAGCACTCTACCACTTGAGCCACAGTGCCACTTCCAGCTTTTTCTGCTTATGTGGTGCTGAGGAATGGAACCCAGAGCCTTATGCATGCGAGGCAAGCACTCTACCACTGAGCCACCTTCCCGGCCCAGCTATTATACTATTAAGTAATGGGATGTATTGAATTTTGGTACTGAATTTTAGGTATTGAATTTTAGGTACTGATACAAATATCCAGGGACAAATTCTTCAACTGAACACATCTGCAAGACAAACTATTCAATGAATTCAGGAGGCTGATGTTTAGGAGGCTGAGGGAGATATGAGACTAGATATGATTATGCGGTTGACATGGGAAATGGAGACATTAAGAGTCACAGATGCTGAAGGAAAGAAAGTTCGAAGGACAGATGTAAACCTGCAGGGCCACAGACTTACGAGGGAGGTCAAGAACCTTAAGAGATGGCTAACTTCACTTCCCAATCCATTTCCCTTATGAGAGAATAAAGCTGCTACTGGGTAAGGGCTCTCTCTATAGTTCCTATTTCTCTTTTGCATCCAGATGTGAGCAGATGACTAATGGCCTCCTGCAGAGAATGAGTGGAAGTGATGTGTACCTGGTCCAGGCCAGACTCTTACAGGGGATGTGCTTTCTCTAGTCTCTTGCTCTCCTTTGGCTGGCTGGCTGTAGATACCAATGCACTCCTGTAATCTAGGGTCATGGAAGTAATGGAAGGGCCCTCAGTTCTTCAATACAAGAAATTCACTTGCTAACAGGAAAAGCTACTGGGGATGAATACAACTGGGAAATAGAGTTCGTTTGTGATAAGGCTATTATCACTTTTTTTTAAATCTCATTGTAAGTAAACATTGATCTTCAGTGGGGACTCTTAAGGAATGTCAGGTTCAAGGTGAATGATGTGGTCAAAGAGATACAGAAGCAGAATATATGGCTAGGGAAAAAAAGAGAGGTAACAAGAGAAATAGAATAACTTCAAAAGTTCAGCATTAGAAATGGAACAAGAGGTGGTTTTTTTTTTTCCTTCTCTGCTGTTTTCGTTTTCTTTTTGTCCTGTTAGTTCTTTTTTCTGTCTTTGGGAGTGTAAGGGGAAACACAGAAATGGAGAGACAAAGGGTGAACAAATGTACTCACTGGACACTATGTAGAAAATGAACTATACAATTTGTGGGTGGGGACAAGAGGGAAAAACTGGGAGAGAGCAAGGGAAGGAATGACATTGTTCAAAAAGAAATGTACTCTTGACCTGAAGTATGTAACTGTAACCTCTCTGCACATCACCTTTTTCATAACAATAAAAAATCCAAATCATTAAAAAAAAAAGTAAGTTCAGCATTACAGAAATTTAGAAGGAACAAACTCAAGTAGGAAAGAAGTGATCCACAGTGCTAACTGCTTGGATAAAGGTGGAAGATTAAGAATAAGTGGGAAATCATTAAGTCTAGCAATGAATAACACTGTTTTGCTCGCTTCCAGAAACAAAATAGAAGTGGGCAGGCATTTCAAAGACCCAAGGCCACGTGACCTGGACAGATTGTCTTTCTTTCCACTTGTTTTGCTGTTGGACTTTCCTCTCCTGGCTCTGAAGGAGCTTGAACTTTAGAACATCCCCCGAAGGACTCTGTAACACAGCCCAAAACCAGTGGAAAAGTGACGTGAACTCTGCCATTAGGTAATGCAACAGAAAAGCCCCACAGTTCAGCTGCTTTGTAGGAACCCATTCCTGACACAGCTGGGGCTGTAGAGTCCAACAGAACAAACGAAGGAGGTAATTTTTGTTTGGAAAAGGAAAAAAAAGATGAGTTCCAGCCTTGAACCAGACTGACCAGAGCCTCCCCAGTGGGGAACAACAGCTGCTCCTCCCTCTCCGCCCTGTGTCCCATCTGTGGAGGATCAAGAGAAGCAGCCACGGAAGGGGGCTGGAGCCAGCTGAGAGCAGGTGTGAAGTCAGTCCAGTCCCCGAATCGAACCGTCTTTCAGTATTTGGACAAAGTCTCCAGGAAAATAAGCTAAATCATGCAGTCTGCTCTTTTCCTACCTTATTTAATTATATTGGCTTCAATGAAGCATAAAACCCAAACAAAACAAATCCCCAAGTAATATTTAAAGAAGCCTTCCTGCTCCCTGCTCTGAACTTTTAGATAGCAAAGCAGGATTCAGATCTTGGAGGTTCTGCCCTCATGTCTGTGAATGCCCATAGCTATCTCAAATACAAGAGGAAGATGTCAATAGACATGGTAGCAACTATGTGCCTACATGTATCTTTAGAAAATAATTTGTAGGGGCGGGAAAGGTGGCTCAGTGGTAGAGTGCTTGCCTTGCATGCATGAGGTCCTGGGTTCGATTCCTCAGCACTACATAAGCAGAAAAAGCCGGAAGTGGCGCTGTGCCTCAAGTGGTAGAGCACTAGCCTTGAGCTGAAGAGCTGAGCGACAGAGCCCAGGCCCAGAGTTCAGGCTCCACGCCCACCAACAACAAAAAAAGAAAAAGAAAAGAAAATACTTTGTAAAAGCAGCTTTGTGATAAAGCTCTGGGCAGTCTTTACAATTCAATTGTTGCCCATAGGCTCCTATTACATTGAAATCCTGGAAACTGGCTCCACAAAGAAAGATCTTGTTCCTGGTGAGTTGTTCAGCTATGTAGTGGCCAGTTCCTTGTCCAGGAAAGTGGAGCTGCTTTCCCAGGTCCTCCTTTGTCTGGGTGGAGTCTAGTATTCTGAACAAGTGAGTTATCCCTGTTACATGCTTTTCTTATCGGGAAATCTTGCCTGGCTTAAAAGGCGGAAATACCCAATATCATGAAAAGGTGGCATCTGCTTCCCACCTCATTCATACCAGAATTCCTCCCCCAGATCACATGATTAGTGACCTGCCAAGATCACTGAAGCTACCTCTAGGGCACACATCTGCCATCTTGGTGGGGCATCCACCAAAACTGACCTTTTGTTGGCACCTCTTTGTCTGCTGTCTGGAGCAAATCAGAATAAATATAATCACTTTCCACACAATCACCCTTTGACTATTTTACCCCAGTTACAAGTCTCCCCCGTTCCCTCTCATGTCAACTTTTGCAAAATTAAATACCTTCAATGCTTCAAAATGAGCCACATAGCTTCGCATCATGTTGACTCGCCTTTGAGCTCGCTCTTACCAAAGAACCTGTTCACTTTGTGTTCAAGACAGAAGCCATCAATGGGCCGCCAAATCCCTTATAGTTTAAGCCATAGAGGATGCAGTGACAATGCTTCTATCTTGCTCTATAGAAGGTAGCCTTTCTTTTTGGTTTTATAGCAGTCATTTCACTGACTTCCACCCTGAGTCAATTAAATTGATTGAGTTTCCTTTCTGATGTATTTTGTTTCTGAGAGTTTCATTACATAGCTCAAGTTGGCCTCATTACATAGCTCAAGTTGGCCTCAAATTTACTCTGTAGTTGAGGCTGGCCTGGAACTCACAATTTCCAGCCTCCCAAGTACTGAGATGTCCACATAATTAAATGTGCCACAGTGCCCAAATAAATGACTGCTTAAGAGCTACAATGCCAATGTTGCAATCTGAGCTGATATAAATATTTGTCATTATCTCTAAATTTTATCTTTCATTTGGAAACCTGTGGCAACAAGTGTATGGACCTGGTGCATTGCATTCTGTTAGGAATAGTTACTAGGAAAAGAAGATAGGAAAGGGAAAGTGCCCTACTTACAATACATAGCCAGAGAAGGAGCAAATAGGAAGTGGGCACCGTGGAACCACACCAGAGGAATGTGAGCTGCATTCTCAGAAGTGGGCAGGGACCATTCCCAATTTCCAGCTGCAGAGTTAAGACTCAATCATTACCCAAGTGTCTAATCAGTAGAACCAAGTAAAATCCACACACCCTGTCTATGGGTGATTCCTACACTGGGCTTGCCCTCTCATTCAAATATGAGTAATCAGAACAAAAAAAATGGCCCTGGGAACACACACACACACACACACACAATTATGCAAAACAAACACAAGACGAAGAACATTCATCTGAAAATGATCTCCTATTGAGGAACAAGAAAACATTTTTAGAAAACTGTGTAATGTTCTCAGAAGGACACAAGAAGACAAGACTTCTATGAAAGCACAGAAAGAGAGAGAGAAAGAGAAAGGGGGAGAGGGGTGGGATACCAGGGTGACACAGAGGGATGAGACATGGGTTTGGTAAGTAAGAACATTAACAACATAGAAACTAAAATCATAATAAGGTTCTCATTAAATAATATAAAGCATACACTAATAAAGAGGAGCACTAGGCCTGTGCCAAAGTACGTTGTTATTCTGAAGATCATGTCTGAGTCACTCTTCTATAATGTAGAAGACAGAAATAAAGAAAAAAAGAAATGAAAATGGGAAGAAAGATGATAGGCACAGAAGACATGATTCAATCTAATAGGAAAAGGACAAGAACAGGACAAAGACAAATCAAGGCATCATTGATCATTACTTTCTTCTGATTAAAAAAAACAAAAGGTTGGAGTTCAAAGCCTGACTCACTATGTTCTAGGTAGAAAAACATGTGCTCAGGATGCATCAAAATGAAAGAAAATGTTAGATGCAACCTGAGCATGGGTTTTCAAGCTAACAGAATAAGGAAAAGAATCATCTAGGAACTCAGAACAAGAGAGGACTCACCACTTATGCAAAAAGGTGCAAATAGGAGTAACTTCCACTTCTCTGTAATGCAAACTGCCAGAAAACAATGCAGTCACATCTACAGAAAGTATTGTGAATCCGGATTTTCTAGCTGGCCATGCTGACCTTAACTAATGAAGGTAACAGAAAGACATGCCCACATAGACAAGGACTCAGAAAAGAGATTGGCCTGCGGTCTCTGTGTGAAAATATAATGTGTGATGAAATACCCTGATCAAACAAAATCAGAATCAAAATTAGCGACACATGTGATATATGCCTACAAAGGAAGAGGACTTCTCTTATATTGCCTGGAACCATTTTATTGTGCATGCTGTCTGGCACGTTGGACAGCTCAGGGACCAAGATTAGTTCTTATGATAAGCATTGTTGACTACTATCTACTTTATTTTTCTTCCTTCCTCCTTTCTGACAGTACTCCAATTTTGTACATATCCAGACTTATTCATCCATGAGCTTCAGCATCGGCTAGATTTATACCAAGACATGGTATGAACCATGACTCTTCTATCCCTTACCTGTGATTGGTTTAGGAATGAACTTGAAGCATACCATTGGGCAATAAAAAAAGAAGGAAGTCTGTAAGAAAGACTTAGAGGAAAACGTCTCTGGTCCAGATAGAGACACATAGAAGATGACAGGTGCATCTTGTTTCATGCCTTGAAGGGAAGCTGTCTTGAGACTATATCTAGGCTGGGAAAGCCAGATGGTATAAAGAAACTGAGTCCTTGCTAATATGCCTGATTAACTAAGTTAACCAAATTTGTACCTGCAATACAATGTTCGATCTTTGGATTACTTTGTCCAAATTTCCAGGCATGAATACATCCTATGTTCTACTTCCACTCCTCCTTCCACGCTAAGAAATATTTGTGGAGCTGGAGTCATCGCCTTTAACCTACAGTTCATATGGAATCTTTTGCCATATTCGATGACCACTTACAACAGTAACTGGTGCTGTTCTTGTCCAGAGTTTTCTAACAATGGCTCAGCTTATTACATAGTGAAGACACCATGCCAAGAAAATTACCCAACAAAGGGTCTTTTCTCTCTCTGTTCACAAAAGCAGTATTGCATAGAATGACATAATGAATGTTTTTCATTGCTAAAGAATTGGGAAATGGTTTTCATGCAGCTTTAAGCCTCATTTTAAGTGGCCTAACTCAATGGAATTTTTTAAATGATAAGAACAATAAATAATCCAGAGACTGATACTATGTATTGTTAAATGCCTCTTTCAAAATGATCTGTGAATGTTCTTGAATTAAATAGCACCTACTTAAACATCAGTATATCATTATTGTTTCACCTATTTAAATAGAAATAGAATATAGACTAATAGAAATAGAAATAGAAAACTAAGCTGTTTGTGGTGAGTCCTTCTGCCTGAGGATGGAGCATGCTTACTATTTTCTTCAAAACTTCAAACACTTGTATTCCCTTCTGTCTGCCTCTGTGTGTGTGTGGGGGGGGGGGTGCGTGCATGTGTGCGCACGTGCATATAATCTTCTTTAACCCAGAAAGTATATGGGACAATTTCGCTTTCCCTAAAGAGAAAAGTGAGTCCTTCCTCCCCTTCCAGTTTTTTTTTCAATGCTGGTCCTGTAGGCTTGAACTCAGGGCCTGGCCCCTGTTCCTTAGCTTCTTCTGCTCAAGACCAGTGCTCTATCTACTACTTGAGCCACAGCTCCACTTCTGGCTTTTGGAGTAGTTACTTGGAGATAAGAGTCTCACAAACTTTTTTCTTCCTGGGCTGGCTTCAAACTGTGATCCTCAGATCTCAGCCTCCTGAGTAGCTAGGACCACAAGTGTGAGTCACCGGCACCCAGACCCTTTCAGCTTTGAAGGGCAGTTTTTAAGCTTTTTCAGTTCAGATTTCCCAAATTAGATGGAGAACTTCTGTTTCTAGCAAGATCTCTCACACATAGGGAGGCTGCAGGGTTGGCACGCCTTTGCCCTTTGACAACTCAAATGCATCTACGTGACCTGAGGATTATTAGTTCATCTCTGAACTAACTTCCTTTGATGACTCATTCACACACACACACACACACACACACACACACACACACACCGCCTTTGGAATCCTTTTCCCTGGACTTTTTCCTAGATAACTTCTTTCATCCTGCCTAGAATCCCTTTGTTCTTTGTGGTAAACGAAGGGCATGGGGTTGTTTTCTAGACTTTTCATCCTTATCCAAATAGGAGGTTACCTTGCTTTTGTAGCACTGGCAATGTAAGCTCCTCTGGCAAGGAGGCTGGCCCAGCACCCAGGGCCTGTGGACCATCCTGACAGTTCAGCCACCAATGTTACTTCTACGTCCACAAGGTACCCCAGGAAACCACCATGGCAAACTGCCCATGCATCCTGCCTGTTCACCGTCAAGATCTCTTAGGAAAGCTGCTTTGACTTCTTCCCCGGAAAGCAGGTTGGACTCAGCTTTGATTGCTTTACATTCTGGTTGGATTTGCTTTGATCACTTTACATTTGGATTCCAACAAGGGTCTCTTCTAACCCTCCTCCACAGGAAGCTAAACACCATGAGACTCCAACACTGGTAGGAACTCTCCATATGGGTGGATTCAAATGGTAACAGACACAAATGTAATAGTTGCTTTGAGGATAGATGAATACAGAATTAAAGGGATTGGGAAGGCATAGAATCCATAATATGGTTGGGACCCATGGGTAACAGGAACCAGGAACAAGAAAGATCTCCCCCACACACACTCACTCTCTGAATGACTGCTCTATTCTCCCTGATCATATGATCATCTGACTGATCATATGACACATACTTACCATACTTCATAATCCCTCATAACCTAGAATACCTTGGGATTTATCAAGACCATCAATGGCATATTAAGGACCTTATCTAGTAGCAACTGTGGGTGTAGATAGTTGTCTTTTTTTAATGTTGTTTGTTTGTTTTGTGATATGGTCTCTCTATGAAGTCTTTATGAGTTGGGTGTTTCCAGTTCATGATCCTCCAGCTCCTGGCTCAGTCTTCTGAATGCTGAGATTACAGGCATGCATTACCATGCCTGGATGCAATGTTTTACGGAATCAAAATTACTTCTAGAAAATGCACAGAAAACAAAATATCAAAATGTTGAATCAGGATAGGATCTTGCCACATTAAATGATTTTCATATATGTAAGCACTTTACATTCATTAGAGCACTTACTCTTCATAAAACCCAGGAGGAAGATATTAGTAAATAATCGCATTAAAATTCTTGACATTGGGGCTGGGGATTTAGTTCAGAGCATTTGATTAGCACGTGTAAGAGCCAGGGTTTGATCTCAGGTGCTAGAGGGCAGGGGGAGGAAAATAGGGGAAGAAACAAATGAAAAGAAATCTTGATATCACGTTGTATTTTCAATCTAGTTACAATTTTTTTTTGAAATTCAGAGGAGACATATACAAAAGAGTAACCATAGTTTCTGTTTTTAAAACATCTTCTTTAATTTCTCTCTTTCCCGGTATTCCCAGTTCAATGACTTAACTTGCTTAGAAAAATAAGCCTTTTCCAAGAGAAACAACATTTAAATCAAAGAAAATTCTTACATCAACAGTATTTTAAAATGTGATCTTTCTGAAACTTGTGATATTTCCGACATGCTGAGTTTTTAGAGCTAGGAAGGGGGGGGGGTGTTTCATTGCCCAGGGGATTAAATCTTTATGAGAGCTGCAGGGTTACATTTTGAAAGTTGCTGAGAGAAGATAATTTCACATTTGAACCTCTTCAACAAAAAGGAGATTTCCATTACTTATTGATACTCCGACCTAGTGAATCACTTAATCTCTATTCATTGGGAACCTGGTGATTTAAAGAGCTACTCGCTTCCTCAGTCTGGAAAAGTGTACCCCTAAAAGATGGCAGCCGTCATACCTTCAGTCAAAGACAAATTCCCCAAATATCAGGAACCAAATAAGACTGTTCTCACTTTCATTAAGGTCTAGCCAGTCCAATTTAAGCCAGAGAAAGGAATAAAAGCCATTCTAGTTAGAAAAGAAGTAAAACTATCAATATTTGCAGCTAAGATCATTTTACATACAGAAAACCCTAAGGGGTCCACTAAAACATTATTTGAACTACAACATGAGCTCAGCAGGCTTGCAGAATATAGAATCAACACTCAGAGAGCAGTGGTATGGCTATACACTAGCAACATGGTAATCCACTTAATACATTTATAGCTGTTGTTTTATAACATAAATTTCATTTGTTTGTTTGCTATGGGGTCTTGCTATGTAATTCAGGATGGCCTTGAACTCTTTTTTTTTTTTTTTTGGTCGGTTGTGGGGCTTGAACTCTGGGCCTGGGCGCTGTCCCTCAGCTCTTCAGCTCAAGGCGAACGCTCTACCACTTGAGCCACAGCGCCACTTCCGGTTTTCTGGTGGTTTATTGGAGATAGGAGTCTCACGGTCTCTCCTGCCTGGGCTGGCTTTGAACCGCGATCCTCAGATCTCAGCCTCCTGAGTAGCTAGGATTACAGGCGTGAGCCACCAGCGCCCTGTGGCCTTGAACTCTTGATCTCCTGCCTTGTTCTCATGATTATAGGCATATGCCATTACTCCTAGCTATGACGTAAGTATGTTTTTTTCTTCTTATTTCTGGCAGCACTGAGATTTGAACTCAAGGTTTTAACGTTTCCTAAACAGGTGTTCTACTGCTTGAGTCATACTCCTAGTTCTTTTGTGTTGTGTGTTCATTTGTGTGTGTGTTTGTGCACGCGTGCGTGCGCACCAATGCTGGGGCTTGATCTCTGAGCTTTTTTGCTCAAGTCTAGTGCTCTTCTCTTTGAATCACAACTCCATTTCCAGCTTTTGGGGAAAAGATAAGCACCTCATGGTCTTATCTACCCAGGCTGGCCTCCAACCAAGATCAGCCTCCTGAGTAGCTAGAATTACAAGCATAAGTCCCTGGTGTCTGGTCGCCTTAGTTATTTTTTTGTTATTATTATTTTTTTATTTTTTTTTATTTTTTTTTTTTGGGTCCGGTCGTGGGGCCTGAACTCGGCCTGGGCATTGTCCCTCAGCTCTTCAGCTCAAGGCTAGCGCTCTACCACTTGAGCCACAGCGCCACTTCTGGCTTTTTACTTATGTGGTGCTGAGGAATCGAACCCAGGGCCTCGAGCATGCAAGGCAAGTGCTCTACCACTGAGCCACCTTCCCAGCCCTCGCCTTAGTTATTTTTGAGATAGGTTTCACTTTTATGCCCTGGCCAGCCTCGACTATAGTCCTCCTATTTCTACTTCCCACATCATTGAGATGACAAGTATGTGTCACCATGCCTAGCTTTTTACTAGTTGAGATGGGCTATCATGAATGTTTTCCCCGGAATGTCCTGGAACCACAACCTCTACCTCCCAAATAACCAGGATTACAGGCTTGGGCTACTGAGCCAACACTTTCATTCTAAACACTTTCATTCTAAATCTTTACTACGCAATAAACTATACTTCCTTTTATCATTCTGCTTTAAAAACCTTTACTCTTTTTTAACAAGGACTCTACTAAAGGCTGGTAAATAAGTCAGTTATCAGATTTATAATATAAATGTCAATACAAATATGATTAGTTTTCTCAGTGATGGAAACCAATCAAATTACTACATCAATTTAATTCACACACTTTACCCTTCTTCTTTTTTTGGGGGGGGGGTCTGGTCGTGGGGCCTGAACTCTGGGCCTGGGC
>NW_012267255.1:10825516-10902213 GCF_000151885.1 Dipodomys ordii
CTGTCCCTCAGCTCTTCAGCTCAAGGCTAGCACTCTACCACTTGAGCCACAGCACCACTTCCGACTTTTTTTTCTTTTTGGCTTATGTGGTGCTGAGGAATCGAACCCAGGGCCTCAGGCATGCAAGGCAAGCACTCTACCACTGAGCCACCTTCCCAGCCCACCCTTCTTCCTTAATAAGGAAAAAGATCCAGAAATAATGGAGACACTTTCTCTACTTACACACTTATTGTTATCAACTTATGATAACAGTTCCAAAGGAGGAAAGAGTAGTGGAAGGTGGCTGACCCGCAGTGAAAGTAACTGGGGGGGGGGGCGGGGAGGGGTGAACTTCCATCTTGGAAAAGCCCAAAATGAGAGCTTCCAAGGAAGTAAAGATTCACACAGGAAAGGCCAGGAAACCTGACAGCCCAGAGGAGTGCTCCCAGGGCCTAGTCCCCTGATGGTGACAGATAAACCCCTTTGTGTCCAGGCCCAGGGCTTCCGGGCAGGAAACCCTGGCCCCCTGGCAGGAATAAGGCTGGCCTGGGAGCGGGCCCAGCAGGGGCATCTCACTGCCCCTGCCCCTCCCTAGGGAGGGAGAGATCCGAGCTCTTTCCCAAGCCCTCAGAGGTCTGGGAGGTCAGGCTGGTGTGGAACTGGGCCTCTTCTGTCTGGGTGGAAGGTCAGTCCTGGAAGCTAGGCCTAGGAGAGGGTGTGGAGCAGGAGGATGAGGAGAAAGGAAGAACTTAACTAGGTCGCAGTGAGGTCAAGGGATGGGCTAGCAGGTGATTTGTGAGTTGAGCTAGGAAGTGTTTCCCCTTTCTTATATTTTATGTTATGCTGACTTATGCCTCATGTTTTGGCAAGTTTGGTTAATAATTTGGCTAATAAAGATTAAATAGATTTGAACTATCATATCTCTTTATAACCACAATGATGCTCAGTCCTGGGAAGCCTAGCCAGAGCTCTTCGTGGAGTGAACACACTTTTAATTTTTTACTCCTTAGTCAATGGGAAGTTTCTTTCTTTTAATCTCTGTCTCTGTCTCTCTGTCTCTCTGTCTCTTTCTCTTCTCTCTTTCTCTTTCTTTCTTTCTCTCTCTCTCTCTCCCCATCTCTCGTATTGCAAATCAAATCTAGGGCCTAGTACTTGCAGGGCAAGCACTCCACTGCTGAGGGATAGACTTTGTTTTTGTTTTTGTTTTTTTAGTTGTCAGTCTTGGAGCTTGAACTCAGGGCCTGGGCACTGTCCCTGAACTTTTTTGTTCAATACTGGTGATCTACCACTTGAAACACAGCTACATTGCCAGCCTTGGCTAACTTTGATTCACAATCCTCAGATCTCAGTCTCTTGAGAAGCTAGTATTATGCACCTGAGCTTCATTATTCTAAACCTATCATCAACAGTAAGATTATTTTACCCTCCTTTTGCCATAAAAAAACTGCTTTTCTTGCTTGAGTGGTGCTTCTGTCAAGGACAAATAGAAACACTAAATTAACAATAAAAGCCCAGTGTTCAGCAGCTAGTCTTCCAGTCCTCAGTATACACTTGCAACTGATTGAGAGAGAGAGAAGAGGGAGAGGGAGAGGAAAAAGGAAGGGGGAGAAGAAGGGGGTAGGAGAGTTTGGCCTAATTCTTTGACAGGGCTACAACAGAAATCTTTTAGACTTGGGTGTTGTTTAAAAGACCAAACGCTGTTGAGTACCGTGCTAACTGGGAAGGAGCTTAGTGAAGTGCAAATGGCGAAATTGCCAACACTGCAGCATGAAATCACAAAGGGGTCTCAAGTTAGCTTAAAATCCTCTCAGCTATTTATTCCCAGTCACTGAAAAAATGTGCAAACTGTGGGAATCAGCTCTCTGAAATGCCTGACTAGGGCTATTGGGCAGGAAGTGCGGCTTTGGGGGAGGGAATTTAGAGGTAATAGAAGTGGTAGGGCACGCTAACCCATGAAAGATAAGCTGGATTTTCTGCCCCTCATCTGTTCCTAGCAGGGTTCTAAAGCTGAGTAAAATGTGCATCACGCCACTTGGCAACCTCTATAAAGCTCTCTACAAGTTTCTAGCACATTTATTAGATTGTCTTTTTTTTTTTTTTAATCAATCATTGGGGCTTGAACTCAGGGCCTGGGAACGTCCTTGAGCGCTTTTGCTCAAGGCTATTACTCTACCACAATGAGCCACAGTGCCCCTTATGGTTTTCCGATGGTTAATTTGGAGGTAAAGAGTATCACATACTTTCTTGCCCAGGCTGGCTTTGAACCACCATCTTCAGATCTCAGCCTCTTGAGTAGCTAGGATTACAGACATGCACCACTAGCACCCATCTTCGTTGATTGGATTTATTACTAATTTATTATTAATATCACAGAATATCACAGGACTGGGGAGTTCATAAAGAATAGAAATTTATTTAACTCATATCTCAGAAGCCAGGGAAGTCCAAGATGGAGGAGCCTCTCCTGGTAAGGGTCTTCTTGCTGCTTTGCAGTACTTCACATAGTCAGAGAGGACTGAACTTCGCTTGATAGCAGACATACTCTGGCAATAACTCAGCTCTGCACACCATCAGACATCAGGAGCACTCATGACCAAGTCATTCGCTACAGGTCCTACTCACAACATAGTGGCAAGGGGGCGGGGAGATTACATTTCCAGCACAGGAACTTTGGGGCACAACTTGAGCCACAGCATCTGGAAAAATGTAAATGTATTTATTGATGAATGGACAAAGAACATGAAGAAAAAATCCACACACAGAATATTTTCAAAGAAGGCTTTTTTTTCCATTTAGGCTGAGGCTTTCCTGAAATGTAATTATCATTACTGGCTGATTATATTTCAAAGTAAGGTGTGAATTAAAAAGCTAGGTAAGACTGGGCATCAGACTTACATCTATATCCTACCTACCCAGAGGCTGAGAACTGAAGACTGTGGTTCAAAGCCAGACCAAGCAGAAAAAACTGTGAGACTCTTATCTCCAATTAACTACCAAAAAGCCAGAAGTAAAGCTGTGGCTGAGGGAGTAAAGCTCCAGCCTAGAGAGGAAAGAGCTAAGGAAGAGTGTAAGGTCTTGAGTTCAAAGCCGGTACTGGTACACAAGCACACACACATACACACACACACACACACACACACACAGAGACTAATTATGAGCTATATGACTATGGGTAGAGTCTGTTGTCAGGAGTGAGTGATCTTCACTGAGAAGTCAGGTGGCTAGCTTGCTTTCTTTAGTTGGGAACCCCCAAGTCTCAGAATGGCTGGGGCTTTCCACTCATCCCACCAGACTCTAGGAGTCTGACGTTCTGTGAACTGAATGGGGAAGGTGCTATAGAGCTCACTGTTCACAATGTGGGATTTACCCTCTTCCAGTTTCAGCGACCTACCCTGAACTCCTTAAGGATATCTGCTGTCCCAGGTCAAAGTTCACCTCACCATGAACCTTGGTCCTCTGCCTGAGTGTGGAGACCTCTTCGTGCTTTCAGCCCCACATCTTCCCCAGTGCTCAGAGGCTCCTGTGTCCCCAGTTCCTGAGCCTTTTCCTTTGAATTCCTGGCAGTGTGTGTTGGAGTGCAACACCAGTTTGATGGAGGCTGATGAAGGCTTACAACAGGTTCTGACCCTGGCATTGGTCCTGGATAAATGGAACTCTTCCTCACCCAAGGTCATCTCAAGGCCTAAACCCTTGTCCTCCATTTGGACTAGTCTGAAGAGCTTCCTGTGAGGTCAGATGATGCCTAGACACTGTTCCTGAGCCACAGCTTCACTTCTGACTGTTTGTAAGTTTATTAGATAAAAGAGTCTCATGGACTTTCCTGCTCCAGCTGGCTTTGAACCAAAATCCTCAGATCTCACCCTCCTGGATAGCTAGGATTACAGTCATGAGCCACTAGTACCCAGCCTCTCATATTCTTTGGCTTTGGAAATTTATACTCTTCCTCCCCTGATAATTTTATTTTTATAAAACATCTGCAATAAACACATGTGTTCAATCTGTTGTGCCTAACCAGAAGTCTGAAGATATATTCATAGCACCATAGAACATATAATGAACTCTCCTAGTTTCCAAAAAAATTAGGTGAAAATTATGAAAATGAATTCAGTAGTTGGAGACTATTTGAGATGGACTATGAGGAAATGAGAAATTATGAGAAAATACAACCAATAAGGGGCATCTGAGGCCAAGCTAGGGTAGCTGTCATGTTTTCCTGGCACAACCCCAGTCTATGTTCTCCTCTCCTGCCTAGAGGGACCAGGGAGTCACATAGAGCTCTCTCTGTGCCTTCTCTCTTCCTCCTCCAGCCTCTGCACCTGCTGCTTTCTCAGCCAGAGGGTTTTCCCCTTATTTCAGCTGAGAGAATCCTCCTGACCTGTCAGAACCTAGCACAGACACCACCAACCCTTTACCTCTGGCACTGGGCTGGGCACCTCCTTTGCCCATCTAAAGCACCCCACAGCCAGAGATGTTGTGTTCTTTGAGAATGGGACCTGAATGTTTTCTATTTAAAACAGTTATTTCTCATGGTACTTGGCAGATGTGACACAGTGGTTGTGGCATAAACAAGTCAACAGCGAAATGGATGGATACTTCCAACAGACTCTTCCGGGAGGTCAGTCATGGAGGAGCAAGACCCTGAGGCCCAAAGAGGAAAATAAAGAGTCCAAGTCATGAGCTGGTTTCTCCTGTCAAGCCCTCACTAAATCTTAATGAACCAGAGTCAAGACATGAGGTCAAAGGGGGGTATTCCAGCCATTGTTATGAATCTGGTTGGCAGAAACGAAAGTAGTTATTATGGAGCATTAAACCAGAAAGGATAGGAAGGAAAGAGGAGGCCAAGCATCAAAACCATTACAAGTAACCATTATTGCAAAAAAGCTAGGAGCCTCTAATTCCAACAAGAAGCACCGCTACTAACACTTATTTGGATATTAGGGATGTCTTCAAGACATGTACATGATTTAACTAATTGTTAACAACATTCTTTTTTTTTAAATTTTATTTTATTTGTGAACATACTGTACAGAGGAGTTACAATTACATGGGCAAGATAATGCGTACATTTCTTACCAAGCATTGCAGCCTCCTCCTTTGTTTACCCTTCACATCCCTTCCCAGCCTCCCCCCCCCCCCCCAAACCCAATCCTTCCCCCCCCCCCCCTCGCACCAACGTTGTAAAGCTCGTTTTGGACATGACAACTTGTACTTCCATTGTTGCAACAGGTCCACCTGTATCCTTAAACAACTGGTTTTTCCCCATCTCCTCCACAAGTTATACTGACATCAAATATAGTGAAAGCAGGGGTTATACTGTTAACAACATTCTTATAAGTTGGGTATTTATTTGCATTTTACAGCTGAGGAAACTGAGGTGTAGAGAACTTGATGGAAGCCTTTCCGCTGGGAAATGACGACTGTGGCAGGATTTGAATCTGGGCCAATCTGAACATAGCACTTAGGTTCTTTAGCACACCATAGCAAAAGCTCTCTCCTACCATTTCCTGACAACTCACCACCACCTATCCCAGGGAGCTAGAAAGAAGTTTCATACTATTGGTGGCTTCTGCCCTGACGGGAATCCCAGCTGTACCCAGTCCCATAACCCAGGTATAAAAGAAGTGAAGTGCAGACAAGAGTTGAGAGGCAGGAATGGTGTCTATAACCTATCCAAAGGATTCTAAGAATCAGTGTTGTAGAGGAACGCAGAGGGCAGAGAATACCCTCAAACACAGAGCCAGCACACTGTGCCTCCCTTCCTGGCCAGGTAGCTAGAAGATGGTGTCTCTTGCACTCAGAGTTTGGGCCATCATTCATGGCCCCAGGCATCTAGGACCAGTGTACAGAAGGAATCAAATCCAAGCCAGTGAGTCACCTCTGATGAGGCCCCCGAGGGTCAGGAACACATCGCGAGATGCTGAGACATGTCTCAGACACTTGCCAGCTGAGCCCAGCTGGAGCATGATGTTCTGAGCCTACAAGAGACACATGGGAGGAGCCCACATGTGTGGGTCAGCGGGAGCTGACTCAGCCATCGCTGGCCATGGTGGTTGTGCTGTCGACCAAGAGGTGGGGAGGGCGTGGGGGGCGCTGAGCCCAGCACTTTTCCAAGGCGGGGAAGGACCACTCTGGTTTTTCCCAGCTTCCCTTGGGGTCTTACTCTTGTCAGGACTCTCTGCTTCCTCGGGTCAGCCCACCTCCAAAGTGTGGGAGACAGGAGAAAGTGGCTGCCACCCCGACTCCCTGTGGCCTTCTCCTTGCTGTTGCTCTAAAAACCTTTCAAAGGAAAAAGCGTGGAGGCGAAGCCATGACATGGTTTCCGCTTGACTTAGCAGATGTTCACACTTGTAACACTTGACATGGGGGCGTGGGATTATTTGTCCCAAGTCTACCTTGCCCAATGGGCAGAGAATTCCACAGAGGGGGCAGGGGTGGGGGTCAGATTGCCCCGTTCACTGGCATTTAGGAGAGTGTCTGGTACGCATCCACGCTCAGGTAATATGGGTTTAAGGGTTAACTGTCTGGACTCTGTATTCTGGCCTTTGGCTAAAGCTGCCTATGAAGAAACTATCTCCCCACCGCACCCCCTTTCCAAGGACCCCCACTGTAGATGCTCTGAATCTTCCCCCTCCCTCCCCCACCTCTATAACAGCCTTCTGCAGCAATTGCCGAGCTGGCCATTTAAAATTCCCCAGGAAAGTACCCAGAGCCAGAGCCCAGTCACACCATGTCCCAGACTGGGAGCCCTCCCCTCCCTTCGTAACAGCTGGGGTGTCAGTGCTGGGGGGAGGGGGCTGGCCTGGGAGGGCTAAGTGTCTAGCAACCACTTGGGAACTGAATTGTACAGATGAAGAATGTGAGAAGTTGAGGGATTGTGCAGCTTTGGGGAGGAAAGGTTAGCTCAGGGAGAAAAACAATCGGGATGAAGGCGAGCTTCTTGGCTACGGGGAAGTGTACTGGCACCCAGTCAAAGTGGCTCGGGTCCAGATTTTTATTTCTGGTGTTTGGTGGTTAGCTTTAAAAAAAAAAAAAGGCTTATAAACTTAACTCCAGTTTGAAAAAAAAATACAACTATTTCAAATATTATCCCGGATAATCCCCTCAAAGCTAGCAAGAAGACCACCAGGGGTGAGGTAAGAGGCACCCCGGGAGAATGGGCCTGCACCTCCTCAGGAGGGAACACCCCCCACCCCCCACTCCCGCCCCTCCTGTGGGGGCAGTTTACCCGTGGGTCCTCTATTTACACACCAACCATAGGATTTTAAGGACCTGGAATCCAACAGCCAACTTGGAGGCAGGCAGAGTTGGGCGTCTCTTTCGAGGTGGAGCACACACTGACATTTATACATGACATTCAGGGCCTTTTCTTCTTCCCAGAGAAATAATGTGCACATCTATTACTTTAACCTCAAAGTTAATTAAAAATGGCTTTATCCCATCAACGAAAGATGGTGAATGCCAAATAGAGGAACTAGCCCAGAGGTTCACGGTACAGCAATATATGCCCAATAATCATCTGAACAGATGGTCACACCAAATATTTGTCAAAGAAATGCAATAAGAAAAGAAAACGAGGCTCCGGTTTTTGTCTTTCAGATTAGAAAGGACTGAATGCCACTTGCCAATTTTACTTATTAGAAAACCAGAATCAACTGGAAAAACACACACATACGCACACACTGTATTATTATTTCATATAACCATACTGTATTGTTTTATATATAAGAAATATGGGTATTATTTCCATCATATGTATATAGTGATATTATATTTGTAATATATAATAAGAAATGAGAGCCCTGTAAAAGAAAGCATCTTTTATTGAGAGGCAATAAAAACAAATTTAAAAAGCCACATATCTAAAAGCATTCAGATGAATTAAAGATTTAAATATGAAATACAAAATCAGAAAAGTCTTTAAAGAAAAGGACAATTGTGTAATTTTGAAATAAGAAGGACTTTCTTTGGCTGATCTGAGAGGCAGAAATCACTAGTGAAAGCTGGTGAAATGTGACCAGATGCAATTTATTTCAATGTGTTGATTAACACCAAAAACCAAGCTAAAAGGCAAATAAACTGCAAATACTATTCTTTCAGTGTTAAAAAGAGAAACATATTGTTGGCATTAGTTTCTATTATGGAATATTCATAACTATCTGTTCTAAAAAAGTATTTGAGGGAAGTGTAAGATGTTTTAAGTTCTTATTTCTCAGCAGCAGATAACTAGCTTTTGTTCTGATCATTAAAACTGCTAAGAGCTTTTGGTTCTTTATACTTGCCTTTTTGTTTGCTTCTTGCTTTTGTGTGTGTGTGTCTTGATACTGGGACTTAAATTCAGGGCCTGGGAGCTGTCCCTTAGTTTTTCCACTCAAGGTTGACATTTTACCACTTGAGCCACACCTATACTTGTGGCTTTTTGCAGGTGAATTGGAGATAAGAGTCTCACAGACTTTCCTGCCTAGGTTGGCGTTGGGCTTTGATCCTCAGATCTCTGCATCTAGAGTAGCTAGGATTACAGGCCCAAGCCTCTAGCACCCAGCTGTTTTTATGCTTTTTGTTTAGAAACAGGGTTTTGCATTATAGCCCAGGCTAGCCTCCAACTCAACCCTCCTGCCTCAGCCTCTTACATGCTAAAATTTACACACTTGTCTTTGTCTTTGCTAAGAAGGTAAAGATTTCCCCTCTGACCTCCCTGAGCAACCTTGTCTCCCTTCCTTCCTCCCTCTCTCTTTCTCTCTGTCTCTCTGTCTCTGTCTCTGTCTCTGTCTCTGTCTCTCTCTCTCTCTCTCTCTCTCTTTCTTTCTATCAGTCATGGGGCTTGAACTCTGGGCCTGGGTGCTGTCCCTCAGCATTCTGGCTCAAGGCTAGCGCTCTACCACCTGAGTCACTGCACCACTTCTAGTTTTCTGGTGGTTAATTGTAGATAAGAGTCTCATGGACTTTCCTGCTGGGGCTGGCTTTGAACTGCAGTCCTCGGATCTCAGCCTCCTGAGTAGCTAGGATTATAGGCGTGAGCCACCAGTGCCCAGCTCCTTGTCTCGTTTTTGAGACTGGAACATAAATGATGTTTTCTTGGGGAGTTCCACCTTAGCTAATCTAATTCAATTGAGAATGTAAGAGAAATGACATTGCAGTGATTGCTTGAATTAAATGGAGAGATGAATGAATGAGTGAGTGAATGTACTATAAGCCTTTTATGATAGTTTTCTTTAAGGATTCAATATTGGTATTTGCCCAATCCAGGAATCAGAACTTTTACATGAATCAAATATCTTTATCTACCTTAAAAAATGTGACACTAAGAATCATTATGTAGCTTCAAATTTTCCCTCATCAATACCCACCAGTCCAGCTCCACAGCAGTAGAGACAACAAAACAAAACAAGAAAGCAATTAGTGATAAAAAGAACTTTCTTTCCTTTGTTCCTCCTGTTTCTTGATGGTCAGAGGAAGCCAATTAGTAACTTTCGTTAGACTTTCTATCCTTTCTTCTCTACCCAGTTCCTTCCTGCACTGTGAAGTCCTAGACTGATTAAACTTCTTCACCAACTCCCCCATGCCCCTCCCCTTCCCAAACCCCCTTCCCCACCGGCTTCGGACATTTCCCATTTCTTCTCACTTCTTAGGACTTGGCCTTCTTCTAAGTCTCTGTTGCCCACACCTTCTGATCTGGATCTCTCCTGTCCTCAAGAACTTCTAACCCCAATCATCTTTACCAAAATTTAGCAGTGAGACAGACTGGGTCTTTTGTGCTCATGTGAAGATGGGGTGGAAATCCGACCACCAGTGATCTGACTGAGATGACTGAGATCTCTCTGGTGGCTCATCAGCAGAGACCGGGGGAGGGGCGGCAACTCCTTATCTATCAGTACAACCCCTGCATCCCCGCCTTTTGTCTGAGTCCTCCATGGTTTATTCTGTCTGAGCCCTGACAGTCAATAGTTTCTGGGTCACTAGTCTAGTCACAGTCCTATGCCACATAATACTTCTCTCTCTTTTTTAAGCATCTATCCGCTAAAGCTCACACTGTCAGAGATAATTCTCACAGCCAGCTCTTTTTTTTGGGGGGGGTCCAGTCGTGGGGCCTGAACTCTGGGCCTGGACACTGTTCCCCAGCTCTTCAGCTCAAGGCTAGCTCTCTACCACTTGAGCCACAGCGCCACTTCCGGCTTTTTCTTTTTGCTTATGTGGTACTGAGAAATCAAACCCAGGTTTTCATGCATGCAAGGCAAGCACTCTACCACTGAGCCACCTTCCCAGCCCACAGCCAGCTCTTTTATTATAAACCTTTCCCCTTTTATCCCTGTCTTTGTCTGTCTGTCTGTTTCTCTCTCTCTCTCTCTCTCTTCCTGTGCTAGAGACACTGGCTAGTTCATCTGAGTCTTTAGGTATTGGATGTTTTGGGGCTCAGTTTCTCCAATCCCTTCTCGATCTACCCTTACTCCTTATGTGATGTCATTTGATCACGTGATGGCCTGTACACCCAATGATTCATAGCTCTCTCATTTGTGTTCCTTGCCCGGAGCTCTCCTTGAACTCCAGACTCATATGCCCAATGGTCCATTCATATCTCTCTTTGGATGTCGAACAGTCGTCTCATTGCTAACAGAGCTCCTTTTCCCTGCAAACCTGCTTTCCACATTTCTCCACAACACTCAGTAACACACCTCCATTCTCCCATCTGCTCAGACTCCAGACCTGAGAGGCATCCTTGTCTCCTCTCACCCCCACATCTCACACTTAACCTGTCAGCAAATCCTCCACCACTCCCTCCCACCTCCAAGCTATGGCCTCCTGATGCCTGGCTTTGCAGCATTTTGTCTCCCCCGCACACTGCACAGTGCCTGGCTGCACAAGGCATCCTTTGTGCCCGCCCTCCTGGAGAACAGAAGCGCCAGCATTTCTGGTCTGACATACTGCACTCGCCACTGCAAGTCCCCAACTCTGAGCCTTTTGGTCTTTTCTCCCACCATCTGCTACATCCATTTTCACCTTTCTACTTCACTTAATTTGAGCCCTCGCTTTCTCCATGAAGCATATGAACACTATTTTAACTAACCTTGCCAGGCTGTTCAATCCTGCATTATAGAATGCGCCCACATCAATCAATAAACTCTTTCTGTGGTTAGACTCTTCAAAGTATCTCCTCGTCCCCCCACCACACACCATGGTCCTGCAACTCTACTTTCATGCATTTAATCACTCCCCTCAACTATGATCCAGACACACGCCAGAGTCTAGCTGTTCAGGTGCGTGCATGCGTGTGTATGTGTGTGTATGTGTGTATACATGTGTGATTTTGTGACATGGGATTGGAACATTGATCTTGTTGGCTTTGAGGAAGCTAGCTGTCACGGGCTGAGTTGTCTGATGAAGAGGGCCATGCAGCAAGGCACTGAAGATGGCAGACTACGAATCTACAGCCACAAAAGCTCACCCACTTGAGCTTTCAGATAAGATCTCAGCCTGTGCAGGAAGCCTTGCCAGACGATCCAGCAAAACCATGTTCTACCTTTTGAGCACTGATATTATAGGCGTCTACTACCACACCCCTCAGCATTAACCAGCACCTGGCACACAGTGAGTATTGGATATAAAATCAAATACATGAACAAGTGATTGCCATGGCCAGAGACCTGCCCTGGCAAATTTCTTTCCATGTTCTTGGAAAGTTGGCTATTAGACTCCAGGGAACAGGGAACAACAGAAACTAGTACATTGTCTGCCTGGGTGGTTTGTTTTTTTTTTTTCTAGGAATTTCCCTGCTTTTTTTTGTTACTGCTTATCATCTCATTCCAAATACAATTCTAAAACCTCCTGGCTTTGAAAGAGATCAACAGGGTTTGTGTCAGGCCACAGGCAAACCTCTTCTTCCTTACTCATCTCCCAATACACATCCACACCACTGCCTCACTTAACCTTAACAAATTTCTCACAGAACACAGTGAACCAGCCAAATATATGAAGATTAGGAAACATCTATTTGTTTTACAAAATGACCCTTTGCTGTATATAAAGTCACTGTAGAAATCTTTTCAATAACCAGGTCATCAAATCAATTTAAAATAGAATGTAGATTCAAGTATCTCCCCAAGAATAAAAGAGAGAGAGAGAGCACAAGAGAAAGAGAGAGGGGAGCTAGGTCGATTAAATCCCCACATGTTATGATTCACCTAATCTGTGTTACCGACAATCCCTCTAGTCCTGATACTCTGTGACTTGGTGAGGTCTTTGAACTTCAACAAATCATCATATTTTTCCAAAGGAAAAAATATACTACTCTGGGTCATTCTATTTAGGGGCAAACAGATTTCATACACCCCAAACAGCAAATTCCATTTCTAGCCATGCTAGAATAACTGGTAACAGACTAGACTTCTTGTTGTAAACAACTCTTAAACTGGGAAAAATATGTGTAATAATTGTTCTCAGATTGGTTTCAGGACTGTGATTTCTGAGAGAAGGAAAACATATGAGATGAACCCCTGGTGGCTCTTTTACCCAGTGTGGACACAGTGGCATGCTCAGAAGACAGCCCATTGGTGGAGCCAAGATGGCAGAGATCAGAGCTCAGGGCTACTGAGATGGTTGGAATTTGTGGCAAAGGCACTGGATGGAACTTTGTAGGGAAGTAACTAGCTAGATAATAACTCTGGATAGAGAAATGACTTAGTGATCCCCAGGAGTCTCTTGCTGTTATTTCTCAGTTTTTGTTTTGAGACAGTCTCATTATATGACCCGGGCTAGTCTCAAAACTCATGATCCTTCCGCCTCCTCTTTCTGAGCACTGGGATTACAGACATATACCACCATGTTTGCTCTATGAATCTTAAGGTAAATATGAAGCTGTGGTGGGCAAAGAATGAGTCTGGGCAAAGAATAACTAACAAGGAAAGAATAGTCACTGGGGTACCCTGAGTCTAGTACCTGAGGAAATCCACAGGGGCACAGGAGACATTTAAGCACTAACCATCCCCATGGAGAGATTTCACTAACCGTTACTGTCATTGACCCAACTCTAACAAGGCTTAAAAACAACTCTAGACCAGTTGATCAACAAATTAACTGCCCAATAGAACAAGACTCAAAATGCCAATAAGGAAGACAACAAGATGCAGACTTTAACAATGTTAACATGGATAATGTCCACCATCCAATCGAAGAAGACAAAACATCCAAGAAAACAGGAAAATATAGCCATACTGAGGAGAAATATCAGTGAATAAATATTAATGCTCCTAATTAATGCATCCTGAGACACAGTACATAAGATATTTGCTTCTAAGAATGGGAACTCAGATACAATATAAAGGTAAGTGATGGTTCTGGTTATTTATTGTATTTAAAATCCAAAGGAGGGACTGGGAAGGTGGCTAAGTGGTAGAGTGCTTGCCTTGCATGCATGAGGCCCTGGGTTTGATTCCTCAGCACCACATAAGCCAAAAAGAAAAAAAAGTCGGAAGTGGTGCTGTGGCTCAAGTGGTAGAGTGCTAGCCTTGAGCTGAAGAGCTGAGGGACAGCGCCCAGGCTGAGTTCAAGCCCCACAACCGGACCCCCCAAAAAAATAAAATAAAATAAAATCCAAAGGAGGGAATCATATTTTTTAGACAGATTTATTGAAAAGTTCAGAATTCAGAGGGTGTAATTTTCACCTTCATGAAAATAATGAATCCTATGAATGATTTGTTGCTTCACAGAATTAACAACTTGCAAGGGGTCATGGAGAGCAGCAAGGAACTCACTAGGGCACATTGCAATTGCCTGGGTGAACGTCCCCAACCTGTGTATTCTGGAGCTCTGAGGATTCCTGATCTGCACCTAGAGCTGTGCTGTTCATTTACAAATTCCACGGTATTTTCTACAGATCTACTGGCAAGGATGCTGCTCTGAGCTGGACTTAAGAGTCCTGAACAAGCCAGATAAAGCCCTTCACTTGTGGAGCTTCTATTTGCATGAGAAGGGCATGTAATAAGAAAACACATGTAAAAGAATTCTAGATTGAGAGTAATCCTTAGAAGAAAATAAAAGCAGAAAGATGAGCTGGAGAGTGATGGGGATTGAGAAATGTGTTCGATTGCATTTGTGAGGGGAGAGAAGGCCTTTTTAAAGAGGCAATCTCTTTCCTGAAGTATGCATGATCACGGAGCCAACCATATGAACATCTGGAGGAAAATCATTCCAGAAAGGGGGATAGAAAGTGGAAAGTCTCTGGGGGTAGAAATGAGTTTGGCATAGCAACACTACAGAGAACAGAGAGGCAAATGGAGATGAAGACTCAAGGAATGCAGAGTTGCATCTTAGACCTACTGCTAATTTACTATATTGCTTAGTTAAAGCAATACACAGATAGAGGTGGGTACACAGAAAGTAGGCTGAAGTCAAGGAGTACACAGAGACACCATGGCAAGATGGGCCCTAAAGTACAATGGCTTGGTGGCAGCTTTGAGCCAAGGTAGATATGTTCCCAGCTCTGGCCCAATCATGTGCTTAAATCACATACAAGAACGGATTCATGGGGCTGTTCTATACTTGATTAGCCTTTCTCACACAGCAGAGGACACCAATATATGTCCATAATCTAGGTAAATACAGTTAATGGCCTTCTGCCAGCTTTCTCTTAACAAGAGAACCAATCAGATTTGCTATCATCATGGGTCTTGAGAGGTTAAGGCGAGTGCAGGGGTACCTGCCTCTCACCAGGTGACCAGCACTCATTTCACAGGCCGTGCTGTTCAAGCTTGGGCCCACGTGCGTGCTCTATCAGGATCTATCACCTGACACCTAACCTTCCTTCAGGTGGCTGGGTTGGTAGGGAGACAGAATGGTTCTTAAGCAGCCAATACAAAGCTATTAACACAAACCCATCTAGTCAGTCTGACAAGGTCTTTGAAGATGTGTAAACACATTTAAATACCCACCCAGGCACTGGGTGATCCTAGCTACTTAGGAGGCTAAGACCTGAGGGTCAAGGTTCAAAGCCAACCTAGGCAGACAAGCCAAGAGACTCTTGTCTTCAATTAATCAGCAAAATGTCAGAAGTGAAGCTGTGGTTCAAGTGGTAGAGCATCAGCCTTGAGCAAAAAAGTCAAGCAAGAGCACAGGTCCTTTTTGAGTATCATCATTGGAACACACAAAAAATTCAAATATCCATATGGCTGGTGTTCCTGCTCTTGTGAGAATCTTGGGCCTCTCTGGTCTTCGATCCCAAAGGCCATCTGCCTCTGAGCTGGTAATTAATCCAGAGGCAACACTGCCAAAGTTAGTACACAGACAAAGCAGTGCCCGTTTTCACACTGCAAACATTACATCCAGGGGAGGGCCCGACGCAGGGGTGGGTTAAGGTGGCTTATTCCCCTCAGAGAGTCTGTGTGAAGAGGGGGAAAGGGTTTCCAGCCCTTCTAATCTGGTCCTTCTTGATCCCTTTGACTCTGGACCTGTGGCTAAAGCTTATGCTCTGATCGTGTGCTTCCATCAACCTCTTGGTCTAGTGTGCTGTTTTGCTGTTTGCTTTAGGAATAATTTCCAGACTCCATCCTGCTGGCTAGCTTGTATGGTATGCCTCACTGTATATTGTATGGCAGAGATAATGTCACCGGCATTGTCTTGTTGGATGCTGCAGCTACCCTGCTTATTTATGTGTGTGTAATTGAGATAGGGTCTTATTGCATAGCCCAAAGGAGCCTTGAACTTTTGAGCCTCCTGTCTCAGCCTCCTGAGCATTGAGAGTACAAGAATGTTCCTGCCATGTATAGCTCAGTCTTGCTATTTTTGCTGTCTTCCCTCAAACCTATGCTCTTAACATGAATTAATAAATTGTGTCATCTTTTCCCTTCTTTAGGAGAAAAGCTAAGCCGCTGGTTGGCTCTCAGAGCTTCTGATAATAAAATTTGATGAATGTCATCATTCGCACTGTTCTTGTCTCTTTTTATGTGTGTGCCTCGGCTGTTGAACTCTGCTTCCACATCAGACAAATGGGTTCACAGTGTGATGCTCTCCCAGTGAGAAAACCCCTTGCAGGCTCCCAGCGCATCAGGGAAAGGTGGGCAGGATGAGTATGTCAAAGCTGGTTCTGAGTGGTGGAATGTATGGCCACAGCTTGATGTGACTGCTGCCATATTGATTCGAAACCATCACAATGGCTTGAGTAACTCTAGCTGGGGCTGTCCAGCAGCTTCCCAACCAATCATGAATATATCAAACTATTAGAGCCAGGCCATTAGAGTCACACAGAGACTTTACTATTGGACCTCTGATGCACATTGTGGATATCCAACTGATCTTGATGCTGCTCATGACCACACTCCTGTTAGTCAGTCCCCCGATAAATCACACCCTGTGCAAACCTACAGTCTGTCTTTCTTGGGTCTCATAACACCTTGGGATAAATCCTCATACACTAGGCCTGACATGTTTTGGAGGCCACACTTGTAATCCTCACTTCTTCCTTTCTTTTTAAGGCAAATGTAGGGTTCACATCAGTTCTATGGTTCTCTCTCTCTCCCTCACTCTATCCACTCCCCACCTCCTTCTCTTTGATGGGTCATAGGGCTTGACCTCTGGGCCTGGGCACTGTCCCTGAACTCTTCAGCTCAAGGCTAGTACTCTATCACTTTGAGCCACAGCAATACTTTCCATTTTTCTGGTTGTTAATTGGAGATAAGGGTCTTAGGGACTTTCTTGCCCAGGCTGGCTTTGAACCACAACTCTCAGATTTCAGCCTTACACGCATGAGCCACCAGTGCCCGGCTATTTTTTTTTCTTTTTAATGAATTCTTCATGGCAGTAAATGGAGTCAGTCATTAAAAATCAATTCAAGCTGTGACTTTCTAAGGAAGGGAGGTGATGTCATGTGGCCTTTATTTTCAGTGTGAAATTAAATCTACATAAAGTTCTTCTGAAAAAAAAAACTGGAATGGAAATTTATAGACAAAGACAGCAAATATGCCCAAACTCAAACTTTGCATTATTAATGACATCTATTAAAAAAAAAGTAATCTAGCCACATGTCTACTTGCTAATAAGTGGCATTAGGGATGAACAGTGCGGTAAGTTTGGCTTGTTGTACAACAATGATGTCAATATTTACCTTGAAAAGGGCATTTGGTTAGATTTCTTCATTTTACAGAATTATCATAACAGTCACAAGTGGTCGGGAGAGAGCAGCACTTTATAAATGATGTTTGCTTTCTAAGTGGCTTTTCCACAAATATTTACAGGGAGGGAGGAAGATTAATAGCAAGTCATCCAGATTGTCATGCTGAGCTGAGATGCTAGATTAGATGCTACATCGTCCTAGTTTTTACCCAACCATCATTTCTCTAAAGTTTTGGGAGATATCAAGAAAAAGTCAGTGAAAAAATAATCACCCAATCCACAACTCTTATGTAAGTCCTGAACTTACAACCTTTTTTGGGTAATGAAATTGTTTAAAAAACTCTAGTGAAGGGGCTGGGAAGGTAGCTCAGTGGTAGAGCGCTTGCCTTGCATGCATGAGGCCCTGGGTTCGATTCCTCAGCACCACATAAGCAAAAAGAAAAAAGCCGGAAGTGGCACTGTGGCTCAAGTGGTAGAGCACTAGCCTTGAGCTGAAGAGCTGAGGGACAGCGCCCAGGCCTAGAGTTCAGGCCTCACAACCAGACCCAAAAATAAATTAAAAAAAAATAATAAAAAATAAGAAAATCTAGTGTAAACTCGGGTTACTTGTTATATATTAAGATCCTAGTAAATTAGATGTTTCTCATTGCTTTGTTAACTTGTTTTATATGTTTAACTACTCTTTTAGGTATTTGTTATAAAGTCTAGGCTGGCCTTGAATTTATAATTCTTCTGCATTGGCCTCCCCATTGCTGGGGTTATAAGTATACACCACAATTCTCACAATTCCCTTGTTATTTTTATTACATGATTTTATGCCAAATTTTATTATCTTTTAATGGCAGGCTATCCTCACTATTCTTTATTTTTTAATAATAGTTCAATAGAAAATGAATAAACTTTCAATAAATCCTTCCAGAAAATTCAATCATCTGGAAGAAAGTAATTAAAAGAGTCCCAGGGTTTTGGCAGTTATTTGTTCTTGGCCTACTTGGTTGAATTTACCTATGAAATCTTCTGAGTTTGGTTGGTTTGTTATTTTAAGTTTCCTCTTCTGTTTTGTTGTGAGATTTTCACTTGCTTAATGGCTAATGTTTTGTTTTCAATTTCTGCTGTTAAATTAGTTTGGGCATTTTTAAAAAATCCCTCTAGGATATCATGTGAGTCATTTCTAAAGTGGTTTTTGTTTTTGTCAGTTGTGGTGCTTGAACTCAGGGCCTGGCTGTTGTCCCTGAGCCTCTTTGTGCTCAAGGCTAGCCACAGCTCCACTTCTGGTTTTCTGGTTATCTGGAAATACATCTCACAGGTTTTCCTGCCCAGGCTGGCTTCAAACCATGATCTTTAGATCTCAGCCTGCTGAGTAGCTAGGATTACAGGCTTGAGTCACCAGCACCTAGCCCAATCTACCTTTTTCTATGTGCCTGGCAATACTGGTTCTAGGACCCTGCAAACCTGTCATGAACTTCAAGTTCTGACAATCCCAGCTGGAGGGATGTGGTTCTTCCTCCACTGACTGACCTCCGTGTCATCTTTTCCCCTTTCCACAGCTCCATGTCTGCTGCTGCTTCTCAGCAGGACCCCGCTGCCACTGCACCCACATCAACCAAGTTTTCTAGTGTTAGAATAATTTGTGGTAATCTCTGCAACAAATGATGTGTACTTCTTGCATTCTTAAAGTATCTTTATTTTTACTTAATTTGTAGTCTGCTGTTTGATCATCTTTCAACCTTTTGTCCAAATATAAGCAAATTATAGGTATAAGCATAACTTTATATGTCTTTTAACTTTCACTATCTTTCTTTGAGTCATGAGTTATTTCTGTTTTAAATTTTCTGAATGTATTATTTACAAATTGTTCTTTCTATTGATTTCTAACCTACTTGTATTGTGGTTACATCAGTGTGATTAAGTTCTGTGATAGCTGACGAGATTGTAAAAATCTAGAACAGTAAATGTTCTAGTGGTGGTTTTTTAATAAATATTTCATGTGTCTAAAATATTCACATTTAAGAAGTAATGCATCATGAGCCTTGAGAAAAAGAGCTCAGGGATAGCATCCAGGCCCTGAGTTCAGGCCCCAGAATCCACACAGGAAAAATAAACAACTCTCACATTTAGGAGAACAGGATCTTACACATATCCATTAGATCAAACCCAGTTGCACTGTTCATTCCACCATATCCAAATCTTTTTGTGTGATAAAATCTCCTATTATGATGATGAAATTGTGAAATTTGCTTAAAGCAAGGATATATACACATATATGCAAATGGGTATAAATAGATATTAGTATGTTATATATTTCAAGCATATATGCATATGAATGTTAACAGCAGCAGAGTTTGTTGGCAGAAACCTGAAAATAACATTTTTAATTGTGCATTACTACTGCATAGGCTGAACTCATAGTGTAGAGCTGTATGTAACCACCAAGTATCATGCCTTTGTTCTGTACCTACTAAACTAGAAGAAGTCCACATTAAGTGGAAAAGGCCAGCAGTACAGTAAGTGTATTGATATCCTGTTTTTAGTAAATAAAACTCTCTTTCCTTATGAACCCATGTTGGTATGTTCGAGTTTGTGAAAAGACTGTTATCACCAATTTTGCAGGTGACTGGTGGAGCTGGGAAGGATAACCTGAAGACATGTATTTATCCCTCTCCCTACAATAGACACGTTTTTACTTTGAAAGCTTCAGGGAAAGAAAGTGAGGTCATCAGCCCTCACTCATCTTAGGGGAACTGCCAGGAAGATATATGCCAGGTAAAAACAAGCAGGATACCAGGGCAAAGAACTGTCTGGAAACATAACTCATATTCCTACATCTAAGTGGGAAGGTAAATCTGTACTGTTTGCATTGCTTTTACACACTCGTAAGTTGTGAGAGAATTACCTATTTCTTAAGTTAGAGGATTCAAGTTCAAAAAAGAAAAAAAAAAGAAGCACCCAGACAACTACAGACTAGACCCTTCCACACGTTCTTATTTATAAATTTAGGCCATCATGGACCCTCAGATCGCCTAGGCTTATGATCCTCTAGATACTAGAAGTTTAATGGCAGAAATAGTAGCTGACCCACCAGGGTCTCCCGCATCTCCTTGGAGAGAGAATCCAGCAATCTTGGGATGGAAAGGTGGCAGGATTCTCATCTATCACACTTCATCCTGGCTTGAGTAAGATGTCCTCAAGTGGGTCCTGTGGTTGTTTTTCTGCTCTGGGGACCCTCACCTGTGTGAGGTGCAGGGGGGGGTGGGGGGGAAGGAACAGTGCCAGACTGGCTATCAGAGATCAATCATCAAACACTAAGTCTCAAAAGGGAAGAAGATGTGCGGACACACTTTCAGTGCAGTCGTTTTCATCTTTGGTGGTGACAGGAAACGTTTCATAGTACGGATTCATCTGGAGGGGATCTGACTGGCAGAGCTGAGCTCCCACGAGGTAGGAGACGTGGCTGGCAAGGCAGGCACTCCATTCTCCTGTGAGCTAGTTGGAACTTTATCCAAAAGGGCAAAGGGGAATCCTTCAGGGTGGAATGGTCTCTGCAGGATTCTCTCTGAAGATGATGAGAAAGAATTGGAGGAAAGCAGACTGGGAGTTGGCACCCTGCCTGGGAGGCTGTGGTGGCTAATTCAGCTCCAGGGAGAATAGCTCTTGGGCAGTGGTCACAGCAGGAGGAGTGGGAGTGAGCCCAGGGTTGGAGAGATGTATTCTACAATGGAGAATGACACTTGAACTGGGGGAGGATCCAGTGAGATCCCTAGTCTTCTGCCTTAGACAAGTGGAAACATGGTAGCTCTCCCACTGGGGAGTGTTGGAAGGAGTGTTGGGGAATTGGGAGGGAATGGAAAAAGTGGAGCCAATACACCTGTTATTTCTCTTTCCCTGACTCTGGGAGATTGACTGAAGGCCCAGGAACATTCACTGCACGCATGCACATGTACACACACACACACACACACACACACACACACACAACCATCCCTTGGGTCCCATGGACCTCTTCTTCTCTTCCTCACCTTTTTATCTACACAGCCAGAAAAGGAGGGAGTCACAGCAAATAAAATAATAACCAAACAAGACGCATATTCATAGTTGATATATATATATATATCTTTTTATTATGCACAAAGGACTTAAAACTGTGGTTATCAAACTATCCATCTAAGCATGTTCACAAAATTGCTGACACACTAAACAAAGAAAAGACAACAACAGGGGTGTTCAAACTGGCCACAGGAACTTACAGGGTCCTCTTTTTACCCTTATAGATAATGGAGAAGAAAATAAAAATCAGGCTCATTCAGGAAAAACCAAAAGAGAGAAGCATTGTATTTGGAAACTGATAATAGACCTTTTTAGAAAAACATCTGTCAGTTTTATGAACAACCCCCAGATCAAACAAACAGGAAAAACATTGCATTGACAACTCACCCAACAAAGCGTGTCTGTTAACACAACCAGCAGTACAGTCAACATTCAACCATGAGGTAGTTACAGTACAAAAACACGAGCCCGTGCACACATGCCCCTCCCCCCCCACGACACACACACACTTCATCGGGCCCACTGAGAACACACACAGAAAATGGATTTTTACAATCTTCTTACCAGACAAGGAAAAAGACCATTTTGTGTTTAGGAAATGCTATGCCAACAGTTCAGACAAAAGAAATCTAACTTTAAAAATGTATAGAGAAAGACTAACAGCTGGCAAATGTCACATGGTGAAAAGTTACAGGATATCCCACAGATAATCTGCCTTGGAATTTGGAGCATTTCAACAACACGGTTAGCATCCACAAACAAAATCAAAATGGCCTCTGTGAACTATGGGCGAAACCTGCAGAAAGAACACGAAATGATGCAGATGGAACAGAGTTCAATGGAATATAACTACAGTTTTAAAGACACTTGAAGAACATGTTATAAAAGTAGAGCTTGTACTTGGTATTGAAACTGTGAAAGATGGCTGGGCATGGTGGCGTATGCTGTAACCCCAGGGCTGAGGAGGCTGTGGGAAGAGAATCTTGGGGGGAAAAAATAGAGAGAAGAAAAAAAAATCCCAATAAACCTGTGAGGGATGAGTCAGAAATGCCTTAACAAGGAGCTAAGGGAAACACCTATTTTATTTTGACATTAATTTTTAAGAAACATTTCAAATACTTAACAGTATTCACTCTTCAATATGGGGCCGGGTTCATTACCATGAACTTCTTGATCTGATTAATTCTAACAAAGAGACCCAATGAGACTCCCCCTCTCTTTCTTTAAAAAATCTTTTGGTTTGCATCTATATATTTGTAAATAAATTTAAACTTAAGAGTACTTATAAAATCATTGGCAATGTAGCATCTCTCTCAAAAAATATACATTTAAATATATTACAATTTTCTAAAGCCCTGTCCATACAGGAAATGGATCTTTTAATATCTCTTTCATATCATAGCTAAAAAAAACATTGTTTTTGACAAGATGGAAAGGGTCTTTTAAAAGGCAACGAACTGATCAAAAGAATTCACAGTAACTGAAATTAAGCATTTCATAAGGAGTAACTTAAATTTATCTAAAACACTTAAATATATCTTTATACACATTTTGTAGTAAAATATAGCTATATGTGATTTAAAGACTCTAGTCTTCTCTGAAGACATCTTTAAATTTTTTTTTATACATAGAACATGCTAGAACAATACATTCTGCTGAAGGTTAGGCAAAGCGCGTTATTTTCAAACACAGGTAGCGTAATCTTAGGTCGTCCACTCTGATACCTTTAGGTTCAAAATAATGATAGTGAAAGGCAAACGTTTCTGGAGTCTCAGATCACTTTCATTTATCTATGGAAATCTGCACATATTCAAGGTACCAAGGTACCAAGCATGGCGATCACAGCTCTGATGTCATCTGCTTTGGTTAATTTATCCAATTGATGTCTACAGCTATCCAATCAACCAGACTATCACTCAAAGACTGGGGAGTGGTGGTGGGCCACCTCTACCCATCTTCTTGTTAGTGCCCTAAGGTGCTAGATTCCACCAACAGTTCCTACAGAGGATCAAGAACAACTGCTGTCCGCTAAGGGCAGTGGCATTCGCTTTAGTGTATATTTTAGGGTGGTATCTAGTTTGTTCTGTGTATGGAGTTTAAGTCAGGGTGGGGTGGAGGTGCTGGAAAAAGACCACTATTTAATTTTCAGTGACATCATCTCCAGCAGTAAATATTTTGGCACTGCTAAATCTTCCCCTGCATTCTACTTGAACACAGAAGCAACGCTGAGCTTATTTTCCTTGCAAAGTGGTATCGTGTTATTTCATTTAATGAGATTCACCTCAAATCATTTTTTTTTTGAGTTTGGGCTATATTAAGGCAATCTAAATGAGTGCCGTTCTTCCCAAATCAGCAGTATCTTGGCAGAATAGGCTCTAATAGGCATGAGTCTCTTAAGAGCTTGGTTCTTACAAAAGGGCTTATTAGAAAGGTTAATGTGCTTTGAATGGCAACATTCTACTAAAGGCAACTGAAGAATAAACTCCAAGTGTGGAAGCCTTGGGCGGCAGGTCTGTCTCAGATGTGGCAGATAATATATGCATGTGCGTGGACACACTCTGACATCACCTTGCAAATTCCTCAACTTTACAACCGAACTGTGCTCCGCTGTGTAGACATTAATTTATCAGAACACAATGTCAGAAATGGGTACAAATCTGTCGTTTCAGGTTTAGACTATTTTCAATTTTTAGATACTATACTTGAAGAAAGATAAAACCTGATTAAGACATAGTTTTGATTTTGTTTAGAGTCATCAGTGGACAAGGGTGGGTGATAGGCACTTGTTTTGGTCCAAGGCACAAGAAAGGAATGTGGCCTGGATGCAGTCCCCCCCCACACTCCAAGGTGACACCCAGGAATCCAGCAAACCTCCCAGAATACCCTTCCTTCTGGGGTATACAGACATATACTGTATACTGTGCATACAGACAAAGGTGCAGATTAGACAGCAAGGAGGCCCCCGTGGGAAGCCTTGAACCATTGCTTCATTCAACATCTTGGTTCAGATGGAAAAGCATCTTTGGCTTGACTAGCTATTATCCTTTTCCCATCTCCTTGAGTCGGGGATGGGAGAGGGGTAGAACTCAGGGCCCCAAATCAAGACTGTTCTCTCACCTGGACAAAGCAGCATTTAAAAACAAAGAACTGGCCTGTTTCACATCGAGAAACCATGCCCCCCCACCCCCGCCGCCTCCCGCAGCCTGGGAAGGGCTGGGGGAGAAGGCTACCATATTACCAGCTTTTGCACAAGAATTCTAGTGTGTGACTCAAGTCCAGGGGTCACATTTATGTTGGCGTTGGTGAGGGGTGACTATCACAAATGACCTTTACACCAAAATGCGCTGTCTTGACAAGGGAACCAAAAATAAAAACCAAGCCTTCTGGGTCTGGACCCCCGGCCTCAGCCCTGGGTCCCGCTCTGGGCAGTGACAAGCCCCCCCCAGGGCTGGCTAGGTGGTGCTGTTACTGGAGCAGGGCGTGCTCTGGGTGCTGCCGATGCTGTGGGCTGCACTGCTGTTCTCCGAGGCCGGTGGGGATGTGGGGACCTGCTGTCTGCCTGCTGTCTCTCCTGCAGGAAAGAAAGAAAGTACAGAAAGATACTTGTTAGGATGTTTTTTACTTTAATTTTTGTGTTGTTTTTGGGTGTGTTGCTGGGGGGGGGCGGGTCTTGAACTCAGGGCCAGGAAGCTGTTTAAAGCTTTTATGTTCAAGGCTGTGCTCTATCACTTGAGCCACTCCTCTACTTCTGGCTTTTTTGGGTGTTCCATTGAAGATGAGTCTCGAGGACTTCCTTGCTCAAGCTGGCTTCAAATCACGATCCTCAGATCTCATCGTCCTGAGTAGCTAGGATTACAGGCGTGAGTCATCAGTGCCAGACGAAAGGTGTATGCTATAAAAGAATGATTCCCACAGCTGTGCCATTTTATCTGATGTTTTTCCCAGCTAAAGGTAGAAGCCAGGAACCTAGTTCCTAACTGCCTGGAAGTGCCTTGGCCATCAGTTGATCTGTTCGTTGCTTTGAAAGCCTTCAGCATCGGGAAGAAGAGGGTTTTCCATCTGGCCAAGACTCCCTGGCAGTTGATAACAAATGCCCTGGATTTCAGGCCCTACATACAGCCTTTGACAATACCACAAATCTCTGGATTATATAAACAATGTACTCCTTCTCTTACGAGGATGTCCTAGAGCTTAGGGGGTGAAATCTTCAAATATTTTGTGGATCCCTTTTCTTTTTGACTCTTGGGAACAAGCCTAGGGCTCACCTATGCTAATCAAGGGGTATACCATTGAGGGAGACCCCAACTTTTAGGGGGGCTTTTATTAACCACCCTTGTTTAAAACTGTAATGGTAGTTGAGTATTGCTGTAACCCTAGCTACTCACAAGGCTGACATCTAAGGCTCATGGTTTGAAGCCAGCCTAGGCAAACAAACAAACAAACACAAAAAACAGTCTTTGAGATACTTATTTCCAATTAACCACAGCAAAAAAAAAGCTAGAAGTAGTGGTGTGGCTCAAGTGGTAGAGTGCCAGCCTTGATCAGGAAAAGCCAAGCACGATCACTAGTCCTTGAGTTCAAAGCCTAGTATTGGCAAGTTCAGATTTTGCCCTGGCTAGAGCAGAGAGGGCTTTGTGGGTCAGCATACAACCTACCTGAGAAATAGGGGTGAGGAAGGGGTACCATGGGTGAAACTTGGGGGTGAGGAGAAGCTTAGCTGTTTGCAGGTAAGGACTCCAGCGGCCACCCCCTCCCTTCCACGTGGAGGCTGGCTGTAGACTGCAATGTAGCTTCGAACACACTCAACAGCCCACGTGTCGGTACACACCCCATTGCACTGCAGCAAAAGCCCACTCTGTATGCCAAGTGTGCAGTGCTGTGGAGGGGGAGGGGGGGCCTGAGGCTGCACACATGGTTTGCATTTAGCAGTCCAGGAGGCCCTGGAGTGGCTGGGCTCCGTGCAGCCCGCAAACAATGGTTCTAGGTAGGGAGAAGTGTTGGGAGTCCTCTGGGGGCAAAAACCACTGCCTTCTCTTTGAAAAGTCAGAGCGGACATTTCATAAACTTCTGTAAGTGGCCTCCCCATCCCCCTCCCCATGTGGGAAGCCCCAGAGGGCCAGATTTGTTTATGAATAAGTCTCCTCTTTCCTGTCACGCTGAAATACACATCTATCAGCTGCAGATAAGCAGCCCTCCCTTTCTGCTTCATTAAAACAAAACACACCAGGCACAGGAACTTGAGCCTCTGGACTTCCATTCCCCTTTCTGGGGCCCCCTCAAAAGTTTCTGCCAAAAAAGAGCCGGCTCTGCAGAATGTTAGCCCTGGCCCATGCCCCTGGGTCGGGTTACAGCTTTCCCTGACATCCATTTTCGGAACCCCAGCAGCACGCACGCACTTCTGCACCAACCCCACAGCACTTGCATGCATGTCCTTGGCCCTGCTGTTTCCTCTGATTATGTCCTCCTCTGGGATGGGTGGTGGGGAGGGGAGAGGGGAGGGGCTACATATTCCTGAGAAGCTGGGTTAACTAGTTTTTTGTCTTCTCCTGGAGAAATCTACATTTTGGATCTTCTCCATGGCCGTCCTGGCCTTCACGTGCATATGTAATTAAGGTTGGGAGCCCTGCCTCAGTGGCAGTTAAGTTCTTGCCAAGAATCCACTTTCCCCAGAGAAGGGGATCAAATCTCTCTCTCTCTCTCTCTCTGCAGTGCGAGGGATGGATCGCAGAACCTTGGGTGTGCTAGGTTGGTATTCTAACAATGAGCTATACACTAACTGATAACATTTTGATGCACACACACACACACACACACACACACAGCAGAACAACCCTTGTAGCTCACACAGTGACCCACACTCAGCTGTAATTTCCTGTTACAATTACAAGGCCTGATGTGGCCATACATGAACACTCCAAAATCTCCTTTCCCGTTTAAATAAAGGGCACATTAGTAAGGTGGGAGGAGAGCCACAGCTCTTCTGGCTCTGCTGGCTTTGCTCGCTCAGCCTCCCAACAGTGGAGGCTGGGTGGCCTTCCCTCCCCAGGGACTGTGCACAAGGCTGTCTTCTCCGGAACGTGACCCATGGCCCATTATTCACATTCAGGAAAAGAGCCAACACCCTGCCCTACCCAGGAAGTCCCAATATTTGCTTTCCGATGTCTTCTTTGACAAGTAGAATTTGTTGCCACATTAGTTTATTCTAACCAGTGCCTAGGAAAAAGGGATCTTTCAGCTTGTAGAATTTTGGAACTTCTTGTTCTGGTAAGGTAAAAACAGTGCTCCAAGGAAAACCCAAATAAAATGCTGAAGAGGCCCAATCTCAGGAGAGCACCATCTTTCACCCATGTGGCCGGGCATGTGACCAGGTCACATTTACCTGTTCGTCGACTTCAATCCACAGGACAAGGAGACTCTCTGTCTGAAAAATCTGCTTGGAAATGTTGGAAGTCCCTTTTGTAGCCTACCTACCCTTCCCACTGCTGTGGCTCTTCTAACACATGTGCAGCACATGATTTCTCAATAAAACAACCTTTTAAGAACTTTTGGCTAAATTAATTGTGAGAGTGTGTGTGTGTGTGTGTGTGCGCGCGCGAGTGCTCGCTTGATCTCAGGGCCTAGGCTCTGTCCTATTGATGTTTTGCTCAAAGCTGGCATTCTACCACTTGAACACAGCTACACTTTTGCTGGTTAATTGGAGAAAAGAGTCTCACAGACTTTCCTGCCCAAGCTTGCTTTGAACTGTGACCCTCACACCTCAGCCTTCTGAGTAGCTAGGATTACAGGTGTGAGCCACCAGCACTAGCACTCAGCTTTAAAAAAAAAAAAATAGAAGTGGTACTCTAGGAAGTCACCAGTGGAAGGAAGTTCAATGTGCTGAGTCTTCTAACAAAGCCAACAGATTCCCCTGGTATTGCCGAGATGGGGCCTTAGGCTTCTACTCTCCATCATAATGAGGACAAATTGGCTTCTTAGAACACCAACTTTCTCTTAAATATCCTTTGGGTAACAAATACAACCAGGCGAAGGATATAGGCAGTTCAAGGAAGGCTCAATCGCTCACACATATCAAACCTGGCTATCAGAGATGGTCTTCTTAGTTTGCTCCTAAAATCTCAAAACATACTGAGGGTTGGAGAGATTTGTTGGAGGAATGAGGAGGGGAGAAAGGTGTTGGGGGCCTGGAATACTCCAGAGGAGGAGAGTGTATAAAAGATGAGAATACCAAAGGTTATTTCCACCCATACTAGCCACTGGTGGACTGAGACTGGCAGAGATGTTTTGAGAAATGAAACAAAATACTTCTTGGGGGAGAATCCGTTTCCTTTCTTCCTTTTCTTCCCTCCTCCCTCCCTCTTTCCCTCCCTCCCTCCCTCCCTTCCTTCCTTGCTTCCATTCCTTCCTTCCTTTTCTTTCTTCCTTCCCTCCCTCCCTTTCTCTCTTTCTCTTTCTCTCGCTCTGTTTTCTTTCTTTAGCTGAGTGTTATGTTGTCCAGATCTTATTTTGTGTCACCTTTTGGGGGAGGTGGTCCTACTTTACAACTGGGTTCTTATCTCTAGGTCTTTTATCATGACAAGCTGCAGAGCAGAGATGAATTATGAAGTTAGGGTGAAACATCACCAATTTTTGGAAAAGCTTAGAAGAGTGATGAGAGGAATCTAGGTTATTTAGCCCAAAGGAGTTTGTAAATAATGTCTGTGAGAAATATTACAAGATAGGAGTAGACAGTTGCTGCCTATCTCCCTGGAGGACAGAATATGAGGAAGTGAATTGAAATTACAGGGATATGGATTTAGGTGAGATAGAAAGGACATCTTATGAGGATGAATGTACAGAATTTCTTTGTTTCTTGGGAGATATTTAAACATAATATTGAAAATCATATGCCTGGGAATGATTGAGATTTAGTACTCCTTGATGTTTTTTCCTACTAGATCTGGAGACAATTTTATACCAATTCACACTGGCTTTATGATATCCTACCAAGTTTATAGGCTTGTTGTTGGTTATTCTCTAGTTTAGAGAGGTCTCCCAATACCTTTCTCATTTCCAAAATTTATTTCTCCCCATTCTTCTAAGCAAAGCACCAGTGGCTCATGCCTTTAATCCTAGCTATTCATGAGGCTGAGATCCAAGAATCATGGTTCTAAGCCAGCTTAGGGCAGAAAAGTCTGTGAGACTCTTATCTCCAACTAACCCAAAATCTGGGCGTGGAGGTTATGGCTCAAGTGTCAGAGCACCAGCCATGAATAAAAAAGCTAAGGGATAGCACCTAGGCCCAAATACTGGCATACAAAACAAAACAAGATTAAAAAAAAACAAAACACAAAAATCCCAACCACTCCCTGCTCCACAGCGACATCTTGACAGTTCTCCATCTTTTTATTGTATTTATTTATTTTTACAAAATCCACTATGTTGTGCCCATATTTGGGTGTCTGCCTTAACTACTGTTTATTGCCAGTTTGCTTGGTTGTTCTCTTTCTTCTAACACATATAAGCTCCAAGACAGCCCAGACTGTGTTGTTCACACCAAACTACTGGCACATAGAATAGCACTTGGCAAAAAGAGAGAAAGAGTGAATTTTGTCAAAGCACATTATAAGTGTATATAGATTTATCCTCATGAAACTCCTTTCACAAGATTCACTGAGTAAGTGAGTGAAAGAGTGAACAAATGAGTGACTTACAATATACTAAACAAAGGCCAAAATAATCAAAGTACTTTTTTTTTTTTTTGCCAGTTCTGGGGCTTGAAATACGGGCCTGGGCACTGTCCCTGAGCTCCTTTTTGCTCAAGGTTAGCACTCTACCACTTGAGCCACAGCTCCACTTCTGGCTTTTTCTGGTGGTTAATTGGAGATAAAGAGTCTCACAGCCTTTCCTGCCTGGGCTGGCTTCAGACTGCGATCCTCAGATCTTAGCCTCCTGAGTAGCTAGAATTATAGTGGTGAGCTACTGGCACCAGGCCAAAATACATATTTAACCAGTAAGCTTGCTATTGTTAAAGTGAAAGGAGGACCAAAGTAGTATAGCCATGTGCCCTTGAACATGGCACACAGAATAGAAAAAGAAGAGTAGACCTTTTAGGAAGGAGTTCTAGGCATGGAGTTTTCCAAACGCAATTGTTGTAGCATCTAGGAGACACTGCTCACGGTGACCCTAATAGTTATATGACTCAGTAGGAAAGCTACCATTTTGACTAACACATTTTCCAGGTGTGCAAGTAGGCCACAATTCACATCTGTGACTTGGATCTGTGCTGTGTGCTGCCGACAGAATGTAAACGAAGGGAAAGTCAGCCAAATGAAGATCTGTGGGTTTGGTTTGGGTTTTTTTTTTTTTTTGACACAGAAGCAGATGCCACCCAACCCCCCAAATATACTAAATGCAGTCTGAGTTCCACCCCGGAGTGCGCTGTGGAAATTAAGAGGACTGAGGGCGGGCGGAATGCTGAGCTCTCCTCCCTGGCCTCTGCGTTCGGACCTCCACATTGCATCTAAATTTCTTGCAGGCTTCCCCAGGTCTAAATCTGAGGAAGTTCTGGATCCAAACTCTCATTGGCCCTCAAGCGGCCTCTTTATGCTTGTAGGACCCTGTAATTCCTTGTAATCCATTTGTACAATGAACCAGAGGTCTTCTTTGAATAAAAAGTAATTTAGGAGCCTGTATCATCAGCACTGACAACCCCAGTGTCTACACACCTTTTCCTGGCATAACAGCACCACAGGAAGGGGTTCTGGTTTTTCCTCTGCATTTACAAACTTATCTCTGTATTAATAATACTTTAAAGTCCCCTCTGAACTTTGCAGTCCAGGGGAGAAGAGATTAATAACTTCCCAGTTCAATGAAGAACATGCCATCCACCCAAGCACCCATGCGTGCTTCGCCATAGACAAGAGCTTGAGGTCCTTAGGAGAATCGGTAGCATGTGCTCCCACACAGGACACCCGTAGGTTGCCCTCCATTCTGCCTGAGTCTGTCTTTCTGACCCAGGATGAGTTGTATGGTTTGAGTGTTGGCTCTATGACCAAGGCCAGTCAGGGGGGAACAGACACGAGGAAAATGTTGGGGGTGATGAGCCCACAGAAAATCCTTAGGGCTCCACAGTCTTCCTGGAGTACTTTAGAGACCACATAGCACCCCTTCTTTGCAGGAGGTAGGAAAATGTTGCAAAGGCCTGTTAAAACATCTGAACAGTGAGTATTCCTGAGTCAAAATGCTATTCTGCTAAAATCTTTCTCTGGTTCTTTTGTAGAAACTGTTTTCGATGATGACTCCTAAACTGACTCATAGACATTTATATACCACTCCAAGTCAGCATGCTTAACGGCCTTATTTTCTGTCTCATACATGAAATGGACTTCACTCAAAGCTTGCTAGTTAGGAACCATTATTTGAAAACTGCAAAGCCCTACTATGAAACTCTCCTAAACTTTTGCCAAGAGGCTAGCTTTAGATTTGGGCACATTTCAGATGCTACACACAAAATGGTTGCTGCTTCTCTTTCTGCTCTAATGTAAAATGTGTTAGTCAGAGGGTGTGGCAATCAAAGGAAAAAAACCATGGCTCATGCTTGTAATCTGAGCTACTCTGAAGGCTGCAACCTAGGATCATGGTTGGAAGCAAACTCCGGGTAGGAAAGTCTGTGACACTTTTATCTCTAATTAACCACCAAAAAAGCCAGAAGTGGAAGTGTGGTTCAGGTGGTAGAGCACCAGCCTTGAGTGAAAAAGCTATGGGACAGCACCCAGGCCCTAAGTTCAAGCCCAACACCAGCACAAAAAATAAAATAAAATAATGAAATTTTAACAGAGTACGTTTTTCCTCAGAATTTTGAGGTTTGTGTCTAGCAATCAAGAGAAATAAGATATAATGTCTTCATATGACTTATAAATGGTTATCTTCCTAGCTGGTCTAATCGACAGTGTAACCAGCATTCAATGATTTACTGGAGAATGAAGAAAGTTCTAGCTTGCCTCTGGCTGACCAGTCTCTTACAGATTAGCCAGGTTCACCAGACTCTAGACATGCCTCAAAATGCCTGCCATTTCTTCTCCATATTTGCAGGGGACCAGGAAAGAAGCAGGAGAGAAGGCAGTGCATGTGTATTCTCCGGAACAAGAGGCAGCTGCATTCTCTACAGGTGTGGGAACCAACAGAGTCTCTGTTCATGCCTTGGGACTGGTGTGTGGGAAGTGGATCAGAATTTGGGGGGCTCATTTCACCACTTTTATTCCTTTTCCATTCATGCAAATATATTTGAAAATTCTTGTAACTTTAGAAAGACACGAAATTTTTGTGTTTATCAAAGAAGACGTGGCATGGGACAGAAAAAGGTGAAGTCTTAGGTTTCAGCATTTATTAGACTCTGGGGGCAGTGCTCCACACACTGTCAAAGAGGGTAATAAACTCCTAATTTCCTTTGTCATTTCCTGCACATTTATAGGTCTATTCTAAAGTCTTAAATTTTGGAGCAATGGTTTATATTTCTAGTTTGTCTATATTAACTCCCTTCCCTCCATCCCTCCCCCCTCCCTCCCTCATTTCTTCCTTCCTTCCTTCCTTCCCTTTCCTTCCTTCCTCCTTCTTTCCTTCCTTCCCTCCCTCCCCCTCCTGCCAGTACTAGGGTTTTAATTCAAGGCCTGGGCATTATTCCTCAGCTTTTTTCACTCAAGGCTGGTGCTCTACCACTTGTGCCTTTTAGTAGTTAATTGGAGATAAGAGTCTCATGGACTTTCCTGCCCAGGCTGTCTTGGAGCCACAATCCTTAGATCTCAGCCTCCTAAGTAGCTAGGATTACAACAAGCATTACACCTCCTACATGCATCTTATATTAACTTTCTTTAAATTCTAACAACAAAAAGAGAAGACCACAATATCACAATTGCAATGAACAGACTAAGCATTCCTTTTCTACCACCACTTAAACCACTTTACATGTTTTTACAAAACCCAATTCTTGCCAAACACATAAATGTGAAATGCAGTGGGAATGAACAACTTTCTCTTCCCCTCACTCATCCATCGAAACACCATCTGTCTGTGTGGCAGGCGTGCAGATCGCGGCCCTGCCAGCGGCAGGGAGCAGGCACACTAACCTGTGTGGGAATAGATGTACCACAGGGCACCTGTCAGGAGTGCTCCGATCACGAACGCTGCAAAGGCAATCCCCATCACGGTCAGGGTGTCCAGCCCGTGGAAAACGGCTGTAAATGAGGGAATCCAATATACTCAAGATTAGTCTGCATCTCACATGGCAATGTTCCATTTGTGTAGCAAACACTGTCATGAAGGCTGAGCACTGACTCATAAAACCCCAGAATGTAGTAAGACTTGTAGGAAAATACCCCATATTTTGTTACTTGCAATTGTTTTTTTTGGGGGGGGCGAATCAAAGTAAAAATGAAATGATCAAGTTTCTAAATATCAAAATAAAAATGAAATGAACAAGTTTCTAAATTGTAGTTCATTTTTAAAAAAGCTCATTTTAAAAATTAAGATTTGTAAATGTTGTAAAATCTTAGTGTCCTAGTCTAAGGACATAGGATTTGAATGATGACTTGAAAATTCACAAATCAATATGCTTTGGTGAATTTCCCTTATTAAAATCAAACTTAATTACTCTTTTGTTTCTTTTTGCTGGTACTAGGACTTGAATTCAGGGCCTGGGTGCTTTTATCTTTCTTGCTTTTTGTTTAAGGCTGGTACTCTACCACTAGACCCACAACTCCACTTCTGGGTTGTTTTTTTTAACTGGTGAATGGAGATACAAGTTTCTGGATTTGTCTGTCTGGGGTGTCTTTGAACTGTGATCCTCAGAGCTCAGCCTCATGAGTAGCTAGGATTACAAACATAAACCACCAAGCCTAGCTCTCAAACTCATTATTTCTTATTCATTGAGCATGTCCAACAATGAAGCAATGAAAACACACCCTTAGAATACATTGTAATATCTTCCTGAACATTTGTAAGTATGAAAGATAAAAGGAAGAAAGGGGTGAGAAGAAGCAAACAGAATAAGAACAAAGGCATCTTGTGGATCATAATATTTCATAGATCTCCTAATTAAACACTCAAATTTAACTATGTTTCTCTCAGGTCATTTAATACAGCCAACATTTCTTCACTTTATAGCCTTGATCTTTATGAAGGGAACAGAAATACTTCTCCATGAGGAGTGATGTCAGTTTCATCGTCAGCAAAACATATAAATAGAACGAATTGTTTCTCCATTTGGCAAAGATTTGTGTATTTGAAATTAACTCCAGGCCACAGAAATAGGATATTTCCTTTCATTTAAGAGAACTATCTTCTTTGAGTCACTTAAAAATGTCAAAATCTGTTTTCAAGGGAGAGAGGATTTGGATACATTCTTATTTGAAGGTCTTCTGGTTTATGTGGGGTGGGGGATTTCTTTGTTTTGTTTTATTTTTAATAAATTGGAGGTATAAGATCTTCCCCTGCCATTTCAATACCGTTTTTACTTTTCTACTCCACTCGGAAGCAACTCCAGCTAACTTCTATATAAATTAAATCTGTCTTTCAACTCACTTCAGTGTGAAAGATTCAGTTGTAGACAATCTCTCTAGCATTCCACAGGGTTTGGGATAAGTATGTGAAGCACAGAAGGGCCTGGAAGGATCGGAACTCCCAAGTCTGATTCCCTACTCTTCTATCTAGCCCTATGCCCCTGGGGATGTTCATTTAAATAAAAAAAATGAAGATTATTCACTGAAGGCAGGAGTTTGTGTACTTCTAAAAAGAATTTCCAAAAATTAGGAAAGGCTCTGGGGGTGTGTGTGTACAAGGGGTAATACCCAACTAACTCATCCATAGCATACCTATTAGAGAATGATTTATATTCTTTATGCCTTCAGAGGAAATGAGGAACTATGATTACAAATTTTTAGCGAAAACACTCTAAAATTCCAAAGTCAGGGACGGCATTTATGAAAATCAGATGAAGTAAGTAAGGGAGAATATATCTGCCTTGATTCTTTTGAAACTCATCTGCTTGGAGAAACTTGGATTTGCCGTGATCCATTTGGGTATTATGACATCATCTGAGGGCCACACACAATTATCCATACAAGCCATGGGCACACACAAGAAGCAAACAAGAAGCCCATGAGTCTGCCCAGTCATGAACGGAATGATTTCATGGGACTTACACAGCTATCCCCCGATTAGAGGAATGGTTTAGGAGCTTTCATACAGACAGTGTGAACACTGACTGTTCCATAGATGTGACAAGCTCAGGCCTGGATCCCAATCCTGAGATTCTCCGGGTGGGAAGGGGGGAGGGGAGGACGGAAAGTACACCTAAAGGAACTTGGGGCAGAAAGCTAATAGGGGGTCATGGCAGACTCCTGTCTCTTTTTTGTTTGCTTATTTTAGGGACTTGAACTCAAAACCTGCTGCTGTTGCTTACCGACTAGCACTCTACCAACCGAGCCAGGCCTTTAACTCTCCTAGACTCCTGTTCTCAATGCCAATGTTAACCAGAGGTAACTTGCTGAACTATTTCTTGTTCACATTGTCTTCGATACAAAATGAGGAGCTTGACCTTCGTAATTTCCAGCTCCTCATTTTGCAGTCATTTGGTGCTGTCCTGAGTCATTTTCCTACCTGGACCCCTCCCTGGTTCCCTAGCCCTTCAATTAGAGATTGTCTTAAACACATGACCACAAGTTCCATCAGCATTTCCCTGGGCAAGGAAATATTACTTTCAGATCTCTCTAAAGCCTCTGTAGGTCATGACCCGTGTCAACAGGCCAACAAATGCATGTTTTCTAATGGTAGAAGTAGAGGGAAAAAGAAAGAGGAAGGTGAAGATGAAGGAAGGGCAGAAGAAAAGAAGAAATCATGGGGGGGGGAGAAAAAGAGAAGAAGGAATGAGAATTCTTATCAAAACTCAAAGTTTGGCAAACCTCCACTTGCCAACTCATTCTTAATAAAAAAAAAAAAAGCCAGAAGGCTTTATTTTGAAATAGTTGCATAAAGACTTACGTGGAGGAAACGGACTGGGTTCCTTCATGTTCGGAACATTTTCTGAAACAAAAGCATAAGTCATCATGAAATAAAAAGAAAAAAAAGAACACCCAAGATTGAAGCAAGGGGTCATCAAAATCTCAGCAGAAGCCAACATTTTCCTGTAAATAAATCCTCTGGGAATGTGCTGGTGACAACCCTCTTTCCATAGCAAAACTGTAACCTGGGTTACTCCAAAATTTTAAGCACTGAACTTTTATTATTAATTATAGAAGTTGCCCAGTTTGAAGGCAAATATATCAACTTAGGGAAATGGTGCCTGAATATACTTACATGTGTGTAGGAGTACACCTTTATGTTTAGTTACAAAAGCAATCAGTATCTTTAAACATCATTCTTCTCCAGTGGAGTCACACTATTACCCTAATTTTAAGATATTCTTTCATGTGAGTGGTGTGCATGTGTGTACACACATGCGCACCAGTTTTGTGGCTTGAATTCAGGGCCTGGGTACTGTCCTTGAGCTTTTTTTGTTCAGGGCTAGCACACTACCACTTGAGCCACAGCTCTCCTTCGGGTGAATCTCACAAACTTTCCTGCCTGGGCTGGCTTCTAACCATAATACTCAGATCTTTGCCTCCTGAGTAGCTAGGATTATAGGCATGAGCCACTGGTGCCGGCAATATATTCTTTTAAGGACTTATATATTTTGTGTCTTTATTAGTATCACACGGCTGTCCTCTATTCAGTCCTCTGGATAACCAGTCTTCTTTTTGCCTCTTCCTTGCCACCAGCAAATGCTTCCTCCTCTACACCTGTCCCAACAATGTTTCCACCTGGATTAATCTCCTTAATGACTTCCCTGCATATGGGGGGGGGGAATCTCAACTGTTCAGCATGAAACACCAAGTTTCCCCTCCCACTTCTTCTCATGGCTTCCTACACCCATGCTGAGCAACTCACACTTATTTACACAACATCTCCATCTCTCCATCTCTCTCCTCCCTGAAAGCAAGGCTGCCGCTCCCACCATTGCACACAGCATCCCTCTTGGGTCACTTTGATGCCAAATCACATTCTAACTTGCTGGAGGGGAAAGAGGGCTCCACACTTTTTTTTTCCTCTGCTTTGAGGGCAGTTCTAGTTCTGACTCATTTGTGCATCCTCAGGGCTCAGATGAGCAGAGAATTGCCCTTTGAGAAGGGTGTAGTGAAGGCTGATTAACATGCTGGTGAACTTTTTTGAAAATGGAGGAAAAGAGGAATAAGAATATTAAAGTATGTCTAGGTTCCAATATTTCTAGATACTTCACAAAGTGTCACATGGCCAAGAGTTCAGTGGGGGTTCACCCCAGTCCTGTGAGAGAGGCAGAAAAATCATTTTTTTCACTATTGTACCAGATGTCATTCAATGGATGAATGGATCAAGAAAAGTGTGACACACATATATATACAAACACACATACATGTGTATGTAATATGTAACAAATATTTGTGCATATACAATATATCTGTGTACATATATGTATATCTACACACCGAGATATAAAATGGAATTTTACTCATCTACCAAGAAGAATGCTATTATGTCATTTGCAGAGAAATGGATGGACTTGAAAAAAAAAGTTATGTTAAGTGAAGTGAGTCAGACCCAGAGAGACAAAGAACACATTTTCTCTTCTATGTGGAAGTTAGATTTAATTTGTAAATATATAGGTAAACTCGCACAGGGTCATGTGCATATATACACGAACGTATTGACTAAAGTATGGCACATGCAGGTGAGAATACTCCTTCAAACAACTAACTTATAGTCTAATAAGATAACCGTTAGGAAGCTAGAACTTGAAGTGTGGGGAGGGGAAGGAGGAAGACAAAGGGAGGGGGTAGACAAATCGAGGAAGGGTGGCTGAACGCAGTCATAATAATCAATGTGAAAATATATGTAAGAACAGAACTAGGGAAATTGAGGGGATGAGTGGGTTTGAGAGATGGGGGAGGATGATGGATGGGGTAACATTGATAAGATACACTGTACTCACAAACTGACATATTGAATTGAAACCTTGTACCATAACTTCGATGTGTGTTTGGTGCCTCTCTTTTTTGGCTCCATTTTCATTCAATAAAAAAGAAACACATACCTTGCATTTGAATCCACAGTGGAGCAAACAGAACTCATGAAAATTTGACTAAAATAAGCAGTAAGTGATTTGATTTTTATTTTTTTAAAAAAAGTTAACATGGTGAGAAAAGATAGGAATTCAATTTCTCAGGATGACCATCTCAGCTGATGGAATTTCTGCAGCATAGTTACCAGTGGTCTAGTTCTAGGGGGAGAAACGCTACTGGGCCATTACAACTGAATGGTGGCCCTGGAGCTGTGGTGGCACTGGGGTGGGGACACGTACAAAAGTTATACTTCAATAAAATTACTAAGAAAATAAAAATGACTTTGAATTTGGAATAACAAAAATCTAGCCAGGTGCTGGTAGGTCATGCCTGTAATCCTGGCTTATTTAGGAGAATGACATCTGAGGATAGTGGTTCAAAGCCAGTGAGGGCAGGAAAGCCCATGAGACTTTTATTTCCAATTAACCACCAAAAAGCCAAAAGTAGAGCTGTGGCTCAAGTGGTAGACCACTAGTCTTGAGCAAAAAAAATCTCAGAGATAGCACTTGTGCCCTGAGTTCAAGCCCCACGACCAACACAAAGAGAAAGAGAAAGAGAAAAAAAAAGAGAAAGAGAGAGCAAAAGAGAGAAAAGGAAAGAAAGAAAGAGATCTAATTCAGTATACATAGCACACTCTTAGTACACAAGCTACAAAATGGACTCTTCTGAAAGCCTAACTCTCTCAGCCAATAAGTGGCTTAATAATCATGGTAGTAACGTCTCGTATTTGTATATTAGTGTTGTGTTTAACAATTGACAAAAGTGTTCATTTACATTATCTCATCTTAAACCCTCAGAGACAACACAAAGGAGGAGTATCTAACCACAAACCTCGCCTACTTGCAAGAAGTAAGAGTTTATGCGCTGAACTAAGTCCAAAGGCATTTAAAGGCCTCAATGGCCTACATCATGTAAGAAGTACACGCACGTTTCTGGGAAGAATTCCATCCAGTTCACCGCCTGTGGTGAAACCCTGCCACGCAGAATCCCCAAGTGGGTTAAGAATAATGATTCTCCCGAAGAAGACCTCACATGTAAGAATTTATGGTTTACAACAAGGCCTGAGTAACGGATGGCATTGTTTTAAAACTCTTAATGGGTTTATGTTGTGATCTAATCTTCTCTCTTCCCCCACCCCAAATAGGGCCTTGTCAGAGAGCTCAACTGAAACCCCTGCTGCTCCTTTCTCCTGCGTGAAGTTCCTTCAAGATTGTGCATCAAAAATAACAAGAGGCTGCAGAATTGAGGACCACAATTTTATCCTCAAACATTTTGTTCCTCTATTCCCCCCACCATAACCCCCAAGGAGAATGAAAATAGTTTCATCTCCACCAGAACCCTATAATCGAGCTGGCATGCTGCAAGGAAACGAGTGGATGTAACAATATTTACTTTGGGATTGAGGCTCAGACTGTAAGAAAGGAATCCTAGACATGGCTGGAGCAACCATTTTAACAATCGATTTCTCTGCAGAAAGAATAAACTATAATCAACATTCTGAATCAAGATCTTTTCACATACTCTGAGCAAATTTTGGTTTACCTCTAGAACCAGATTTCTCTCCTCGGATGGGAGGTATGGTTTTCATGTGCCGGACATTTCTGCATGAGTAACTGACCACAGCTTTTGACCCACTGGTTTTTAATTCCGTTCTTCTGAACATCATTGGTCTACAGCAGGCCCCAGGGAAACAAGGCGTCAAACTGATACCCACATCTATTGACATGTGGCAAAGAGGAAGGACAGGGTAAGGGTGTCTCCTCTTGGAGATGCTTTGGTCAGGCTTTGTGCAGCCCCTATTCAGGATGCTTCACTGTTTCTGAATTTCTTCCCTGGGTTCATTCAATATTTATAGCATGTATTGCAGTGGGCCGTTCACTTGTTCACATCCCGCCATCGGATAGAGCTTCTCACCAAGGAAAGTGATCTTTAGAAACCTGGAAATGTCTACAGACATAATGGGTTGTATAACAACAGATAGGTTGCTCTTGGCACCTAGTACATAGAGACCAAGAACAGCTCCTCATTCTACAATGCCTGAGGCAGCCCTTCACCCCAGAGGCACCCAACCCAAAATGTCCTCATTGTTGAGATTGAAAAGCACTGCAGTAGAATGTAAAGGCCTAAAAGGCAGGGATCATTTGTCAGCTCCATGTCTAGCAGGGGCTCAGTAAACATTGTTTTTAAATAAAGAACCATAAGTATCACCAATCTCGCATGTATCTAATTCCTGGTACTGGCCACTGAAACCCAAGCCAGTCTTCACACGGCTTTCAGAGCAGTCACCATAAAGCATAGAAACACTGGTTCCTACGCAAGATCTTCTGATGCGTTTAACCTTCAGAAAGGCAGAGGGGAGTCTCATGGATGAAGTCTGTGTCTGGATTTCTTTCCAAAGGACCCAGTAGGCAAATAGGAAGTGATGGAACAAGAGTCAATGTCACCATGAACACTAGTTGGTGAAAGCAGATGGAGGGGGTCAAGGGGGTTCATTCTATCTCTGTATACATTTGAAATTTCCTCCAAATAAAAAGGTGGGATTTTTTATTCCTTTAAATGAAAAGCATTTAGAACTATAAAAATCCCTAGAATGACCCCACTCTTTATTAGATTGGAAACTAGATACCTTACTTTGTCAGTTAGGCATCTCTCCCATCTTTCTACTATTTCTCCTCTTCTCTACCTTAGCCTGAGGACAAAACTGGCTACTTCTTTATTTCTGTTCTGGAAAAAAAAAATCAAAAGTGTTCCAAAAAGTAGTGTACCTCCCTTGGATTAATTTCCAACTGACATTCGCAACTTTCCCTCCCATTTCCCTTTTCCTACCCTCGCCCCCACCACCAAAGAAACCTAGTCTGGCTAAGAAGAAGGAGAGGAAATTGAAATTTACTGAGTATCCATGATGTGCAAGTGCTTTTATTTTTAAATGTAATGGAAATGTGGAGAGAAGCCAGTATTTCAGACATTTAAACTTGCACATAAGTATTAGGGGTAAATCACGGCAAATTTGGGGTAGTTACCTATTGCTCTCTTATGTCCACTTATCCGTGCGTGTGTGTGTGTGTGTGTGTGTGTGTGTGTGTGTGTGTGTACATTCTATTTCAGAGAAATGGTCGCTCTTCCTCCTCACCCTGTTTGGAAACCATCACTGACATGGCCCAACCACTTTTTATTGTGTGAAGTCAACTGTTTTCAGATGCTATAAAGAGAGGTCAGAGCATGCAAAGCAAAGAGTAACAACATGCCTTCGCTTCAAAATACTTCAGAAACTATGGCAGGATGGCACCATCTCAACTATTTTAATTGTTTTGGCATATACCAAAACATGTATAATAAACTATTCATGCTCTCTGTCCTTCTCTCTGTCTCTCAGAATAACAGCTCACAGGAATTCTCCTAAACTTTAATACACATTTAAACAGTTTACACATTTATTAACATCTTAACCCTTTAGAGTAGCAGACTTCTTTCCCCCCATAAAACTCTTCCTTTTACTTCCAGTTCATATTCATTAGAATACTGGGGTGTTACCTTAAATACAAACGTGTCATGGGGTGGAGACAGGAAAAGGGGTGTGAGGAGAAAGCTGCCTAGGTTACTGTGCTTTGTTTTGGTGGTGGTTGTTGTTTTAGTGCCAGTCCTAGCGCTTGAACTCAATCAAGGGCTGGGTATTGTCCTGAGCTCTTTTGTTCAAGGCTAGCATTTTACCACTAGAACCACAACACCACTTCTGGCTTTTTGCTGGCTAATTAGAGGTAAGAGTCTCGCAGACTTTCCTGCCCCTGAATAGCTAGGATAACAACCCTCAAGCTATAGGCAATGGGCTACATGTTTTGCTTTTTTTTTTAATTAAAAACTAGAATCAATCATCTAAGGCAAGGCTACAGAATCAAATTTCTGGATTTCAATCTTGGGTCTGCCATTCATGGGCTGCATGGGCTTAGCCAAGCTCTTTAAGCTCTCTCTGTAAGAGGTGTTTCAAGGACTACTACAATAATCACCCTAGATGGGCTGAGAAGGTGGCTCAGTGGTACAGTGCTTGCCTTACATGCATGAGGCCCTGGGTTCCATTCCTCAGCACCACATAAGCAGAAAAAGCCAGAAGTGGCGCTGTGGCTCAAGTGATAAAGCCTGGAACAGTGCCCAGGCCCAGAGTTCAAGCCCCACGACCGACCAAAAAAAAAATCACTCAGCACAGAACCTTGTACAAAGTGATTATCGTCATTATCACACCAGCACCACCAATGCCTTTCCATCCATTACCGAAAGCTTAAGTCATAAAAGAATGATAAGCCAACACTGGCTCCCACAGGTGGCAAAAATGTGCTCAAGACTATCCCATTAGAAACAGCAGCCCAGAGAAGGAACCCAAAATGATTTATATAAATTTGATGGCCTACTTGCTCTGCAGAAAAAGCACCTAAAAGGACAGCTGAGCCTGGCTGGCCGCCTTCATCAGCTGCCCCAGAACACACCCCCTCGCCACCCCCCTCCCAGGAACCAAATAGCCTGAAGCTCTGCCAGGGCTTTCCAAGGATACCTCTGTAGGGATAGGACAATGAAGCATCTCCTTGGTTGGGAAATCATTACCCAAAAAGCTAATCTCAGAAGGTGATCTGCCCACTCTGAGGATAAACAGGCATGACCTTGCTATGATGCACGTCAGCCAACAAGGCCCACAAGACCTTTGCTGAGAAGCAAGCCAAGTCACAGTGAGGTAGAGGAGGTGGAAAGAAAGTCTAATTTCTCTTATTCTCCAAAACTGTTTCCCTCCTTCGTGGAGAGAAGAAAATTAATACAGAGGGAGATGAAAGGGGTGACACAGTTCTAGATGCATTATACTTACAAATTGACAGTTTAAACTGAACCCCCTTTGTAAAACTACTTAAAGATAAGTTTAAAAAGAAGATGATGATGGAGGAGGAAGAGAAGGAGCAGGAGCAGGAGCAGCAGCAGCAGCAGCAGCAGTAGTTGGGTGCTGGTGGCTCACAGCTGTAATCCTAGCTACTCAGGAGGCTGAGATCTGAGGATTGTGGTTTGGAGCCAGCAGCATGGGCAAGAAAGTCTATGCAACTCTTATTTCCAATAAACTACTCAAAAAAACTGGATGTGGCACTGTGGCTAAAGTGGTACAGTGCTAGCCTTCAGGAAAAAAGAAGCTCAGGGACAGTGCCCAGGCCCAGAGTTCAAACCCAAGGAGCAGCAAAAGGAAGAAGGAGGGGGAGGACAAAAATGAGGTGGGGGGAGGAAAAATGAATACACAAAGAACTGAAAATTGCCAGAAAACAGACCCAATCAGTTCCAAGTGAGAAAGCAAATCTGCATATAGCCTCCCCTCCTCAGAACCTGGCCTGTATTAAACAGTTTAAACTGTTCAATTGTTTAATAAAACTAAAAGCAATAAATTTTCCTCCCTCACATGCAGCTCCCCTAAAATCTAGTCTCAATGAGCAGATCTCATGAAACTGCTTTGATACTTGGTACAACTTTCCTTTTGAACTTTTATGGAACGAAAACACTTCACTTTCAATATAATTACAGTAAGTTTAAATAAAAGTAATTGCCTAGTTTACAAGAGAAATTACTTAGAAAAATACCACCAAAGTTAAAAAAAAGAATGAAGGAATGGCTGGAGGTTATACCTTGGCAATATTAATTCCTAATTATTGTCTGGCATGGGAAAATACCAGCTATTTGCCTTCAATTACCAGCAGAAACACTTTTTCAAAAGAGGTAACAGAACAGATGGAGTATGAGGTAGCTATGTCCATTGTTAAATCACTTTCCTAGTACAAAAAAGAGCCACGTGTGGTCTAATTGTGACTTCTTGGCAACACAATTAATTTGTTCTTATTTTCCCCCTGGACCCAATGAAAAGCCACATCACTGAAAGAAAGACAGCACTTTCAAATGGTTGGAAAAACCAATCCATAAAAGTAAAACAAGCAACAATGAAAACATTATGGAGGAACCCACAAACATCTAAATTGTAACAGGTAGTTAAAAGCAGCTTTTGCCAAAAAAGCAGGGGGACTCTACCCTGGGGCCAAGAAAAGCATCCCAGCCTCCATTTTTGTATTACTCTTTGCTCTGTGCTTTCCTGTTGCAGCCATCTTGGAACCCAGGACTGATTGATACTGTCTTTACAGAGAGAGCTGGAGAAAACTGCCTTAAGGAAATGACCAGCAATCTGTCCTCCATAGAACCAGCATCTGTCCTCCTCACCCTGAACCTACCTGTCTGTCCAGATTGCTTCTTTCTAGCTTGGCAGTGACTTCAACTTTCCCTACAATTCCCTTCCCAAACCAGGAGGAAATAATAATCAACCAAACCACACCCCTGCTCCAATTCTCTATTTCAACCTAACATTCATGTGTGTACCCCAAGAGGAGGGCATGAAGTGCTTATGTTTCCTTTTCCCATCGCATACTTGCGCCTCATAATAAAACTTGCTTTTTCTGCCCTTTACCATAACTTATCTCTTTATTTGGGGTGGTGGACTCAGAGTGGCCAAACCTGATGAGCAGAATTCGTGGAATTTGGGTGTTAGGATCCGAAACTCTGGTTTCATAACCCACACGTTTCAAGTTTAGGCTGGTTGGCAAGTGGACTAACAATTCTTTTGCTTCCTTCAGTAATAGGGCTGTGTATTGCTTTTGAAAAAGGGCTTCCGGGCTCCCTTTCCAGATGAAGAACATAAATAAAGCCCAAAGAGGAGCAGGTGGCCCAAGAAAGCCAACAGCGGTGCTGTGTGAACCAGTTCGAAGCCAGTGCCCTTCCCACCACTCCTGCCTTTCCGATGTGAGCATGCAGTGTTCCCTAGGGAGGGGACAGGACAGCTGCCAACAGCAGACAGGATGATTGGAAGGTCCCAGCTGTCTTCATAAAGGTCACACTACCAATGAGACAATGGCCAGCACCCACCTGCCTCTGTTCTGCCAACTCCCTTTCTAGCAATTCTCAGATCACCGGACTCTGAGCTCTGGTGTCTGCACTGGCCAGCAGGTCTCCCTGCTAAGAGTAAGACCCAGCAGCTGGAGCCAGGCTCCCCTCCATCCTTAGTCAAGACCCTTGCTACCTGGGGTCTTCTCTGTCCTTTACGGTGGTGAGGCAGCCTAGGGCTCCACTCCCGAGATATCTCAACTGTGGAGGCTTGGGGACCCACACACCCCATGCCAATACCACACCTCTCAGGGTTGGGCGCCCCTTTCATTTGTCCCAGAAAATGGCCATTTGTTGAAGGCTCCTTCCCGTGCAGGAAGAGGCACCCTTGGCTTCCAGCAATAAAGAAGACTGGGTAGACTTCTGAAAGCTGAATTATGAGAAGCATGTGGACAGTGGCTCTCCACCTTCTCTCTGCCTGAACATCTAAGATGACAATGCTCCCAGAACATGACCCCTTCTCAAAGGCTTCTGAGGTTTAGAAGAAGTGTTAGTAACAGCTGGTAGCCAGCAAGACCATTAGCAGCAGATCATAAAAAGATGGGCGGCAGGCTGCACATATCCCCATACACTGGGACTTGATTGCAATCTTTTTTTTTTTTTGTCAGTTGTAGGGCTTGAACTCAGGGCCTCAGCACTGTCTGAGCCTCTGTGCTCAAGGCTAGTGCTCTACCACTTGAGCTACAGCACCACTTCTAGTTTTTCAGTGGTCAATTGGAGATAAGAGTCTCATGGGACTTTTCTTCCCTGACAGGCTTTGAACTGCACTCCTCAGATCTCAGCCTTCTGAGTAGCTAGGATTATAGACGTGAGCCACTGACACCCAGCTCTAATGTTTTTAAAGAAGAAATGATTTGCAAACGTGTCACTGCTACCTCAGCCACAGTGGCCCTAGAAGGACTAACTGAAGAAAAGACTCCTTGGGCAAAGGAGCCTCTTCTAAAGCTACTAACAGACTTTTGTTTTGTTTTACTAAAATCAGATTTGATCTACAGCATTAGATTTTCTTACAAGCATCTGTTGGCCAAACAAACCTTTATATTCCGCTTGGTGGATCACCGCCAGGGGCCTGGTGAACGTCTTCTTATTCTGCATCATGGCCCAGATCATGGCGGCATCCAGTGAGGTGCAAGCTTCATCGGGAGGCACGCACTGTAGAGGCAGATCAAGGCAGTTAGGGGTCATGCAAAAGTGCCTCCCCCAGCCCAGTCCCAACAATTGTCCTACGGCCCCTTATGAGACAGCTCACAGCTGCTTGCCACAGGAAAACAGGAGATTTGTATGCTTCTCAAAGAACCCTAAATTATCAGGGAGATATAGTGGCAGGCCCAGTGTATTTTCAGCTGTACTGAAAGATGCAAAATCTACTGGACAGCATATAAATCGTATCCTCCCTGTCCCCGTTTGCCACAAAACAACCAGAAGTTTTAGAATTAGTTTGAAAAGTAGAGACATGATACGAGTAATGCTGGCCCTTCACCAGGCTGGCCTCATAGAAATGGTTCATGGTAACATGTATGACAAATGTTGTGATTATGGTAAACTTCATGTATTGAGTTATGAGGGTGACAGATGTTATGTTTGCTCTCCAGAAAGATAATCATGTTGTCAAGTTTGTTTGATTTATTTTTATTTATTTTTAATTTGTAATGCTCTGCAAAAAATTAACTAAGGTCTTCTTTTCTTTCCCTGTGTTGATTTAACTCTAGCATGCCAAGCACTTAGTGTGTGCTTTGCTTCTGAGTAATACTCCTACTCAGCTCAGCTGTTTAATGTTTCAAAATGCAGGTCCTAGGATCCTTAAAATCAGGCCCTTCTAGCTATTTAAGTTCTCAAATTTATACCTGGAGTTCACTATATCTGAACAAAAATGTATGATCATACTTCAGTGCTTTTCCTTTAAAATAAATTTCATAATTGCTTCTCAGCCTTTTGGCTATGATCTCAATAATTTTCTTTACTTGTCTAAGCTCATCAGTAAGTAACACTAAAATTAACCAATCATTTGAAATGTTTACAACAAGGCATTCTCCAAAAGCTAACTGTTTCAGCTCTCCCAATCACAGAGGAGTAAGATGTGAGGATTTATTATTATCAAGGCTTCTCTGGGCACATACAAACCCACACACATATTAGAAGACAACTGTAAGCCAGGCACGGTTGTGCACACCAGTAATCCCAGCACTCAGGAGGTAAAAGCCAGAGCAGAGGAACAAGAGTTTGAGAGTGGCATAGTGTTTTGATTGTTCATGAATTCTGTGATCTTTTGCTGCGATTTACGCATCTGGGTTCAGGGTTAATAAGAGGGCATTCAGTTTAGGGATCAAATTCAGTCGTGATGGGATGTGGTTTAAAAATACAGAATGCTTCATGAATTTGCCTGTCCTCCTTGCTGGGAGACTATGCTAATCCTCTCTGTATCATTCCAGTTTTAGAATATGTGCTGTTGAAGTGAGCACAGATGAAGAGTTTAAGAGCAGGCCAAGCTAGACAGCCAGTTCAAAGCCACCCAAGTTGAGATGCTGTCCCCCAAAGCAAGTGCTGGGGCTGTAGTTCAACAGTAGAGTATCTTCTAGAGCATGCACAAGGCTCCAGGCTTGATCTCCAGGACCAAAAGGAAAAACAAAACAAAAACGAAAAAGAAGACTACGATCTCATCAATTTTCAGAAAGAGAGACACAATTATTGAAAGGGTTTGCATTTTCCTTTCCTACTTTATTTTACTCTTACTGTCTATTAGTTCTTTTTTTAAGTTCGAATCAATGAAAGTGTCTCTATCTTAGTGGGTGACACTGAGCTAGACATTTAACTCTGTTCAGTTTAACTCTGGGCCTGTTTTATCCTCAAAGGGCAGTGTGGCTCTTCAGGACCTCTCCTTCAGAAACTCCTAGGTTCTTTCTATCATCACAGAAGCACTCAGAAGTCACTAGAAACTTGGAAGTATTTCCTATAAACAAAATAAATGGATATTTTTCATATGTGGACTAAAGAAATGGATGTCTGGGGGAATAACCTTGGGGAAGGGTTGCAGATCAACGGTAATCTATTTGATAGTGACAGTTTTTTCTTCTATGAAATAAGGGGGTGTCATATACGTTATTAACCCTATAGGTTGATTCTTTGCTTTTGAGACATTGATACATGGCTAACCAAAGTACTGAAAAGTCAGTTTACATGGTGCTTGCTACAGATGGCATACATGCACACAGGAAATTGTATATCATTCCAGCGAGTCATGGAAACAAAGTGACGGCAGAAGCTCCCTTTCACATACAAGGCCGAATCATGATGGAAGGATCAGAACTGACCCTCCAGAGAGCCCGCAGCAGCCATCCCAACCAGGTCAAAGGGTTCTGATTTCTGTTATGACAACCAAATGTACCGGTTGGAGATGGGGAGAGAAACACGAGACAAACACGATGAGCTGATATGAAACTGAGAAAAAGTAAAATATTTGTCAGCGGCCCCTCTGAAATCCTCTGGAGACACATCAACCTTATCATTCACACAGAGGAGGTCAAAAAACAATGGGCAATCCAAGTCTCAGAGGGGGCCTGGAAAAATTAATCCTCATCCTGAGTTTGTCCTTTGGGCTTGCTGTAATTCTGGCACTGCAGACTATCTGACTGGCAGGGATAGAGCCAGGCTGCTCCCTCAATGGAAAACGGTCCTGATTTATCTGTTGTAAAGCACTATTTAAGTAGCACACGTGGACAGAAAAATAAATAAATGAAAGATCATACTGTCAGGATTTATTCTCGAAGACTCTAGAGAGCTCACAATTCCCAGCTCACCTTGGTTTTAGTCCTTCAATTAGGCAGTTCCCAAACCCCAAAACTCCAGTCACCGAGAGGACTAAATTTCCCCTTTAGATCATCGTCTTCCCCCAAAATGTCAAGAGAGTCCAAATGGATTAGGTGCTCACTAACCTTAGGCAACTTCTGGGATCCCTTGGGCTTCCTGGTACACAGAGTCAGCTCGCACTGCAGGAAGAGCAGTGATGTGTTGAACATGGGCTTGAAGACAAAGCTGAACCGCTTCTTATCCATTTGGGCTTGTGGGATGGGAAAGTGCACTCTTTTGGGACTATAGAATTTCACCGATTCATCTTTAGGACAGATGTTCTCAATGATAGTATAATCAGACATCCTATCGGGGTTGGAATATGGAGAGATAAAGCAAGTTTGGATGGCAAATCCCAGTTCTTGGTCAGCTTTAGTGACGGACACCTAGGGAAGAACAGAAAGGTCCATTCAGAAATGACTTAGCATCCTATTCTGATTTGGGGCCTGGGGACAAGATATGTAGGACAAAGCACATAGCCCTTTGGATGTGACAGCGCCCTATTTTCCTAACATTTCTAGCCTTTCTTCAGCCTACACAGGTGCCTCTGCTCAATGAACTTTGAACTTGAAATGGATGGAAACAGTGAACTATTCACTTCAACTGCCAGCCTGGAAGTTTCAAATGCCAGATGAACAAGTCTCTTCAACCTCCCCTAAGTCCCCTAAGAGATAAAAAAATAAAAGCACACCACGCACCTAAATGACTTTTCCAAAATAAATAAAACACTCCCAGGCAAAGACCCTAAATGCCATTAATACTGTATTAAAGGCCAAGTACTTCAAAATGTTTCCAATCTATTTACACTTCTCTCCTACAAAACATCTGTATGGCCATGTCCAAATCTTATTAAGATTCTTTTCTTTAGATATAGGAAACAGTGATTGGCTAAGTATAAACAGAATTCGACCCTCAACTATTCTGAACTCAGCTAAAGTCCCTGGAACAGCCTGGCTTTCCCATTTTGTGACCTGTGGATCAGCGTGGAGCTACAGCCCCGCCACCACCCCCTTCTATGTCTCATCCCTTCACTAAACTTACGATCAAAATAAACTTAAAACACTTTAGGATAGTCCTTTGCCCATAGGCCAATAGCACCAAGAACCCTTGTGAGTGGAAATATAAACAGACTTTCCATTCTGAGACGCCAGGGGAAATCCCGGCTACTGCCTGGAGCTGAGTGCATAGCACACTATGGGGAAAGGTCCCTAGAGGGCTAACTACTGTGGGACGCTCCACACAGAAGATGCAGAAGGATGCTCATGAAGATGATTATGATATTGTCACCTGGTGGTTACATTCTGTAAGTATTTACACCTCATTATCTGTTCACTATTTTCTGCTCATAAAAAGTGCCCTAGAAGGGGTGGGTATGATGCTCCAACCCTGTAATCCCAGTTACTCAAGAGGCAAAGGTAGGAGGATAGTGGTTTGAGGCCAGCCTGGACATAATTAGCATAAGACTCAGTACTGGTGTGGCTCAAGTGCTAGAACACTTGGCTCAGCAAGAGTAAGGACCTGAGTCCAACCCTACTTAGAAACAAAAAATGTCCTTTAACATGAACTCAGAACCTTTAAGTCAGAAACGTGTGACAAATCTTTTCTACTCTCAAATTAAAAAAACACACACATATATATAAATATGATGTTATATATTTAATATATTTATATATTACATATTTATAATGGCAGAATGTCTAGAGTGTCTCAAAAGGTTTTCTTGGGAAAGGAAAGTATTATCCATGAATTGGAAGTGAATTGTAGAGGGTTTATACACCTTTGAGTGAGACAAATCCAAGGAGGTCACATGCTCTGTTGCTCACACGCACCCTGAGCCGAATGAAACACTAAGGCATGCTTCCTAGGTGCAGTTACTGGGAACATTAGTGAATTAACTGGTACATGCCATACATTTGTATGATTATAGATTTAAATCCCTAGGGTTACAGCCCAGGGCTTATGGCTCATGCCTGTAATCAAAACCAGCTCAGGCGGGAAGGCATATGAAACCCTTATCTCTAATTAGCCAGCAAAAAGCCCTAAGTGGATCTGTGGCTTGAGTAGTAAGAACATCAGCCTTGAGTGAAAAAGCTAAAGGATCGCACCCAAGCGCTGAGTTCAAGCAACAGTTACTGGCACACAAAAAACATAAATAATTAAAAATCCTGGGGTTATAGGTTAAGTTGATGATTTATTAAGCTTTACTTAGACTAAGTAAACATTTTCCTAGGAATCCAAACTCAGAATCCAAGACAAAGTATGGCTGGTTACTATCCTCTATAGTAGAATGCTTCCAGATTTTCTTTCGTATTTTAGGTATTTTAAATCAACTTGACGACTTTCTTTCTTCGTTCTTTTTATTTTGAGATACTGGGGATTGTGTTCAGGACCTTGCACATGTTAGGCAAGCTAGGCAAATGCTCTGCTACTGAGCTACATTCCCAGCTCCAAATCAATTTCGAAATAAAAGTTTATAAAAGTTTGTCCATCTCCCAACTCTCCTCAATGCTAGAAAGATTTGGCGCAGATTTCTTAGTTGAATTTGGAGAAGATCATAAGGATAAAAAAAAAGCCGGGGGCTGGGAAGAGCCTACCAACCATGCATTTCAAGTAAGCCAATACTGCAGGGACAGGGGAATCCAAACGATCCTGGGTAAAATACACAAGTAAGATTAGTCACCAATTAGCTTAAGTCAGCAAAGCATACGTTAGCAAATCCAGACACACATTTGGAAAAGAACCGACTACAAGAAAGTAAAATCCCTAAAATCCATAGCATGAAGGAAGCCACTGACCAACTGCACATATGGACTGGGAAGCCAGGAAGCCAGAGGAAAAGAGCCATGTTGAATTAGGAAAGATCTATGCTTAGAAATAGCAGGTAGAAAGCAGCATGCTTTCCCCAGCAGAGAAAGAAAAGTATACCCAGAGAAAAAGAAGCACTCAGAGAAGAGGAGAAGCAGAATGAGAACATGGCCATGAGAGTTGATGGGCTCTGTCCCAAAGCCAGTGCTTTGTGCCTTTCCATAACAGAAATATGTGTCTAGAAGTTACTTTTGACACATGGAGATGTCCCAGTTTGGAGCTTGAGCGTGCGCACATACACACACACACACACACACACACACACACACACACACACACAGAGTGAAACAGAATTATCAGTTTTCAGATTAAAATTCAAACCAGCTCAAGAAATGAGAACTTGCCCTGAAACCAGAAGACAATAGGCTCAGTTGAAATACTGCAGGTTGTACCAGGGAACAATGAGAAGTAGACAGCCTCGTCCCATCAAGAGAGCTGTGGTCTTTAGAACTCAATCCGTGAAGCTTGCACTGGGAGGATGTTTTGCTCCCTTTTCAAATGTCACTTTGGGGCTAAATGCCAACTGTAGCCAGTAGAGAACCCCATGGGCTGCGGAAGAACTCTATTCTGTAGTAGCCCTGTGACCTTCGCTGCATCTGTACCTCTATTTTCATCCATGTGCTTCCATAAGATGGAGCTACTATTGGTCCCGTCTCATAAGATTGTTCCAAAGTGTGAATTAATTAGGGGGATTGTTCCAAAGTGTGAATTGCTTATGACTGTATTTGGCACACTGTCCCCCGCAATTCACATAAGCTGCTTACTATCTAAGATTTTATAGTCATCCTGGATTTTTGCTATTTATGATTATGAATGTTCAATATAGGGAATCATTTTAATACATTTATACAGATATTTAAATAATGACATAGGAAAACAATTTTCACTTAGAAATGAATGCGATTTAAACGATAATATGTAAGGTAGTTTGGAATGCTCCTTGGTTACCATTACAACTACTGAACTGCTGCTCCCCAAATGCTAAGGCAGGTAGATGTATAGGCCTTAACTAGTAAAATTCACACTCCACCTTTTTGTGTGTGTGCTGGTTCCAGGGCTGAACCTCAGGGCCTGGGCACTTTCCTTGAGTTTTTGTTTTTTTTTTGCTAGCACTCTACCACTTGAGCTACAGCTTTATTTCTGGCTTTTTTTTGGTGGTTAATTGGAGATAAGAATATCCCAGACTTTCATGACTGGGCTGGCTTTGAACACAGATCCTCAGACTTTAGCCTCAGCCTTCAGCCTTTTTAACATTCCTCTACAAAATATTCTTTCCATTTACTGTTATAATTGAAATCTTGATATTTCCTGCTTTGGTCAAAAAGCAACCTGGAAGGTTTTTCTGAGCCTAGCCCTCAGCCAAAGCAGATAGGGCCCCAGAAGTGGCCTGCACAGGGCTCCCTAGCTAATGTCCCAAGAACTGTTAACTCAGCACTAAGCTGATAGCCCACCAATAATGTTCAGCTCTTACCTCCACATAAATGTGTCCATTCTCTGCCACAGAGAAGACTCCCTGGGCGGGCACCAGAAACAGGTCTGTGTTGTACAACTCCATGTTGAATGTGATGTTTTCATTGGGCTGGTCCTGGAAGCTACTGGGATTTCCCTGTTGCCCCAAGCTGCAATTAACCTGGGAAAAAATTCCCCAAACAAAGATAAATCACAGACACATGAAGAGCGAAGGCCCTGCTGTTAGCATATGATTTTATCTTTTCACTGTACCTGATGGAAACCAACCAATGGTCAACAACCCTTTCCACAAACTACCTACTGAAACCAAACACATACCATCCAAACTTCAGGTCTGCTGAAGACAGGAGCCTCCCCTTCATCCATATCTGCTGGAAATCCATTATCGCCAGACTCTAAATCCTCATAACCATCTGGCCAGCCACTACTATCTCCAGGGACTGGAACCTGTATCACAACCTAAAACATGAAGAAAGTAGAACCATCATGAACAATTCCCCAACACAATTATTTGGTTCTACCTCACGTGGACACCCATGGAACAATTCAGATATAAATCAAAATATGATATTGTATAATCGTAACTTTATGTTCTATAATCATAAATTATTTCCAGCAGTAGAAACCACTAGACACTGAAACAGAGGTGACTAGAGAGTCAATGGACTGACTCATCTAATGTGAGATAGAGTTTTCCTTGAAAATCTTTGTACTAAAACAAAAATCTAAGAAATACTATGGACTGGCTATTTGAAGGTAGCTTGTTGTTGTTGTTTTATGGTGCTAGACTGTGGCTTAAACTCAGCTTGGGTGCTGTACCTTAGCTTTTTTGCTCAAAGCTGATACTTTCCTACAGCTCCGCACTTCCAATTGTTTTGGTCATTAATTGGAAGTAAGATTCTCACAGAGACATTCCTGCCTAGGCTGGCTTCAAACCACCGTCTTCAGATCTGAGTCTCCTGAGTAAGCCAACCAGTGCCCAACTGAAGGTACTTTTATTATTTGTACCACTGACGATTTGTAGAAAGTCTTCTTTGAGTTAGAAGGACAGGAGCTGATGTTTCCAGAAGAACCAATCTTTTCCTGATCTTTTCTCTTACATTCCTCTGTTCATTTCTCTTTCAGAATCTTTCCACATGCCGTATGGATACAGAAAAGTGTATGCTCTATTCCAAGACAATTTACCTTAACATTAGCGGAAATCACTGTTTCTGAGTTAGTTCTAAATAAAATGAAAAGATACACCCCAGCATATGACTCCAAATAAGACCCTATTCTCTTTCCATTTCATATGCTTAAACTCAGAACATGATGTAAAACAAAAATATAGAGTTAAAATATTCACTATAGAGAACAGATAGAAAGAGAATGAAGCCTACAAAAATATTCAATTGAAGTAAGTACTTAGGATATTGTTTATTCTGGATATCACTATGAAAGAAAATAATAAAAGAAGAAAGAGAAGGGACTTTAGATATATCCAGTTCTCTCCTGAAGTAATTAATGCTGACTAACTGGGGGAATAATAGTGTTTCAACTGCCAGGAAGTCAAAGGTTAATAAATGAGTTACTTGAAGAACAAAAGGATTTTAGACAGACCAGCCTAGTTATTGGAGAAAGATTAACGGACGAGAGATGAAGAAGCTAGATTTAAGCTTAGCTCTACCATTAACAAGTCCCTCAAATATAAGGAAGTCTTGTAATGCTCCAGAGCTCAATTTCCTCATGTATGAAATGAGGAAATTGAATGAGATCATCTTGGAGTTCTTTCCAGGCCCAACTTTGTGAGGTTCTCTGGGGAACAATAAACTTGAGCCCACTGGAGAGCCACTCCTCCCCCAACCAGAGAACCTCATTACCAGCCTCTTCTCTGGACTGAGTTAAGAGCATCAGTGGGTGGGCAATGGAATGAACCAGGAGTCCCCGTCACCCCAGCCCATTGTAATGATGGAGCTGGTGCTAAGTATGTTCCACGTGGGCACATGCGTGTGAGAGCGCGCGCACACACACACACACACACACACACACACACAAAACCATTTCCAAGGTAGACATATGACCTCTGAGAGTTATTTCCACCATCAAAAGTCCAATCCAATGGTCAAACTGGCCCTTCAAAAGTTCCTGTGAGATACCATGTTTCAAACTTTTTTTAATATTCACCGCCTTGTCTCGTGAATAGATTTAGATAAATTCACAAACATGATTCCTAGAAAGTGATGGTTAGCTATTGTAGTATTATCATTGGGGAGAAATGTCTAGAATCTTCCTCCAGGTAACTTCAAAAATAGATTTTCTCCAATTTCAGAAGGGGAGAGAGAATTAGTAATTTTTGTTAGATTCTGTTCAGATTTTAAATAATTTCTCTTTTGGATCTTTACTCCCATGGGAAAAGCTTCTCACTTCTAAGCAAGACTCAAATGAGTCCAGAGAGGCCACATTTCTGGTTAGAGATTTAGGGTTCTGGTCCCATAAGGACCAGGCCATTTGATTTTGAAGCTTGGCCACGGAAGAAGAGAAGTCAATCACTTCACTGGTGAACTTGCTATCAGAAGAGACAAGAAGGAAGGGAAAGCCATCATAGCAATCCCTGACACATCACAGCATCTTCTGACTCGTAGAACCTCACCCAAGAAATCAAATAAAAGACTAAACATCAAGGTACATGCTGTTGTGCTGAGAATGGTCACCTGGCTTTATTCAGGCCCCTCCTCCTTTCCATAGAAATGACTACTTCTAAGCAATGTCTAGCAACATTCCGAAGGGCCGCGCATGTTTCTGCAGAGCACTCACAGAGTTATAGTACACGGCACCGTCAGGTGTCGCCCGATGCTGCCTCATGCCACAGCCATTGAGAGGAGCCTCCAAAATGAAGTGTGTGTCATTCATCTTGGCCTTACAAGCAGGATCCAGCAGGGTGAGCTCCATTCCCGAGTAGCCATTAGCCTGAGAAACAACAATCACATAGACAGAGTGAGGGATCATGGGAGTCAACACTTGTTAACTGACCTTGCAAGCAAAAGGTGGCTAGAAGTCTGCTTCATACCCCTCCCCCAGCCACCTCCTCCCAACTGACCACTGGTCAGCAGCCCAACCATTGTAGTGGTCGGCCTTGGAAATTCAATAGCAAAATACTGACACACAAGGATCTGGAATCCCCCTCCCCTACCTACCCACCCACGGAGCACAACAGGAACCAGGTGAGACTCACAGCCCAGGGAAATGGGCCCCATCCATTTCCCCAGAGTTTCTAAGCTAGGGAAATAATGAACCCAGACTGGGGTTCTGCACTGACCTGAAAGGAATCTTTCTCTATAGCCACGACCATCTTTTCACGGTCACATTTGACCGACAGGGCAACTTCCACGCTCCCTTGCACCTCTTCCGGTTCTCTGGGACCAGGATACAGTTGAATGCTGGGGACGACAGAGTCCTTGGGCCGGAGGATTCTATCTTCTCCTCCTTCCTTCCGGTCTCTCTGGGAGAGATCAGGAAAAGGAAAGGGGAGACCTCCAATTCGTCCTCCTCCCCGGAAGGGTGGGTTCTCCATAGCAGGCAGGCTGCCAGGGTCCAGCAGGATGCGTAGCTCGGGAGGGATGGTATGGACTTCCTCATCTCTCATCTCCTCTGTGGCAAGAGAAGGTAGCAAAATTCATTAGTGGGGGAGAGGGGGTAACCAGACCATAGTCATCAGTAGATGAAGAAAAGGAAGAATTAGCCTAGAATGGTTAGGGGTAAGCATATATTCAACAAGTGACTAAGGAGTCTGGAAGCCTAGTCCTGGTGTTCTAATGAGCTGAGTGGTTTTGGACAAGTGACTTGCTACTCTTGTGCCTCAGTTTCCCACTTGTTTAAATGAATGGGGTTAGATTCTATCAGTGATCCTTAACCTTGGCTACACATTAAAATCATCTTTGTAGCTTGAAAAACAAAATCCCTAGACCCTGGCTACACCTTGAGCTAACTCTGTAGCGTGGGATAGGTCATGAATATGTTTTAAGCTCCCTGAGAGATTATGGTCTACAGCCAAGGTGGAGAACTATGGTGGCAGATGGTTTTTTTTTTAAATTCCCTTGGAGCTGGGTACCAATGGCTCACGCCTGTAATCTTAGCTACTCAGGAGGCTGAGATCTAAGGATCTCGGTTTGAAGCCAGCCCAGGAAAGAAACGTCTATCTATGAGACTCTTTTCTCCAATTAACCATCACAAATAAAAATAAAAAGCCAGAAGTGAAGTTGTAGCTCAAGTGCTGGAGTGCCAGCCTTGAGTGAACAAGCCAAGACAGGCCCAGGCCAATGGCCAGGCCGCCTTGATTCCAAACACCAGTATGCACACACACACGCGTGCGTGCACACACACACACACACACACACAAACATACACTCTCTTTCTCTCTCTCTCTTTCTCATACACACACACACACACACATACTTCCCTTTGGACTTAGAATAGTTTCTCAAAAAATTTCTTTTTTTTTTTTTTTTTTACCTTTCCGAACAGTTCTTTTTTTTTTTTTTTAATTTTATTTTATTTGTGAACATACTGTACAGAGGGGTTACAATTGCATGGGCAGGATAATGCGTACATTTCTTACCAAGCATTGCAGCCTCCTCCTTTGTTTACCCTTCCCATCCCTTCCCAGCCTCCCCCCTCCCCCCATCCCAATCCTTCTCCTTCCCCCCTCCCTCCCCAAAAAATTTCTTAAAAAAGTACTTGTATTTTCATTTTTATTAACTGATTTGTGTACTGCAGTATCAGGATGTGAATTCAGAACCTCTAACATACTAGGCAAGTGCTCTACCACTGAACTACTCCCACAGCTGTAATACTGGTACTTTTGTTACTTTTCAACTATTTTTTTTGACTGTTAAATTCTAGAAAGTATCTAGGTACCCTGTTCTTTTACAGTCTTGCTCCTAGGAGGGGGAAAAAAAAATATATATATATATATACTGCTTACACATATTTATTTGTCCCTTTCCATGCAAGTAATATTCACTGTTCTTGTTATAGTTTGAATAATTTAGAGAAAAATAATATAATGGCCCCAGTATTCTCTACCTCCTATCTACCTATCTAAGGCCAACGATGTATGCTTAAGATCAGATCCATCTCAGTGGAAGTTGAATGTGAAGATGACTGGCAGATATGAACTCTCCTGCAATATTGTATATATATACATATATATGTATATATATATATACATATATATTTATTTTTTTATTTTTATTTTTGGCCAGCCCTGAGGCTTTAATTCTGGGCCTGGACACAAGATTAGTGCTCTACCACTTGAGCCACAGCACCACTTCCAGCTTTTTCTGAGTAGTTTATTGAAGAGTCTCATGGATTTGCCTGCCGGGCTGACTTGGAACTGTGATCCTCAGACTTTTTTTTTTTTTCTGCTCGTGGGACCTTAGCTCTGAGCCTCTCTTCAGTTCAAGGCTAGCACTCTACCATTTGAGCCACAGCACCACTTCCAGCTTTTTCTGCTTAGGCAGTGCTGAGTAATTGAACCCAGGGTCTCATGCATGCAAGACAAGCACTCTACCACTGAGCCACCTTCCCAGCCTGATCCTCAGATTTTAGCCTCCTGAGTAGCTACAATTACAGATGAGAGCCACCAGCACCCAGCTAATACAAATCTTTTGAAAAGGATGTTACAATTGAATGGATCCAAAAGCTGTACCAAGTTGGGAGGGGTTTTAATGTATAAAGAATAAAACCTTTACATGTTCTGGTAAGGTAGATGCTATTATTTTCCATGTGACTACTGATGAAGAATCTGAAGCTCAGTGATTGAGCAATTTCCTCAAACAATGAATAATAATGATAATAATGAGTTAATGAATAATAATGAGCTTGAACCTGTACCCATAATCTTCATTCTATCAGCACTACACTCAATACTGGGCCTATGGGGTAAGGAACAGATCTGAGGACCAGAACTTGGGAATGGAGTCCTATTAGCTACAAGACTCTGACTCCCAGCCTCTTGCCTAAGAACTTGAGTCCCTCTCTTGCATTCTGCTCCCCTAAATCAGAGTAGCCCTTCCTCTGCATTAAAAATCCCCAGGATCTGACCCCAGACCATTTTCTTATATGGCACAGCCTCTGATTACTAAGTTCTTTCCTGCAGCCCTCACTCCTCTGTATTCTCAGCCATTCACTGGTGCCTCTGAGAGAAGGAGGCAGGCTAACCAGTATCATCACAATGGGGATGAGGACAAAACTCTTGCACATTACTGAAGAGACAGGCTAAGGTCTCCAACAAACCCTATCACAATAATAATTTTATGCCTTGTAGTTAAAAAATAGTCAAAACTACTATTAAAACGTACAACAGACATGTAGTAACATCTAAGTAGAAGTGTGAGATCCTTACTGGAAAGCCTCATTTGAAGGGCTATTATTTTTATACACCAACAATAGTTTTATACTTACCATTGTTGTCAATCCGAAGATGAAATCTATTAGCCACTGGAGCCATGGTATACGAGGTTACAGGGCCGAAGCCATTGTCCAGCGCCCACTTGACCAGGTTCTCCTGGGTGGAAGGGATGTCAGCCCTGATAGACTTAGTCATGGCCATTGACCGTTCGCTCTCTTTCCCAAAGCCAATACTGTTGGGAGCCTAAGGACAATTGCAAACACTCACGTAAGAGTCTAAAAGTAAAAAGCGCTTTGAATAACCAAATTCTGAAATAAGATAGATTCTAAATGATATGTGAGGGGCTATTTTTCTTCCATCTCTACTTTCCTTGGGCTAAGAACACTAATGTGAAAATCTTTGTGGGAGAGAGGTGCCAGTACTGAGTGAGGCTTGAATTCAGGGACTGGGTGTTGTCCTTTAGCGTTCTTCTTTTTCTCATTTCTTGTGCTCTATCGCTTGAGCCACAGTTCCACTTATGACTTTTAAGTGGTTAATTCAAGAGAAGAATTCTTACAGATGTTCTTGCCCCACAGGTTGACTTCAAACCATGATCCTCCTGAGTAGTTAGCTGGGTGATGTGAGAATACTTCACAGTAGATTAAGAGATATCTAGTCACGTTGTTTGACCACACCGTTTGGATTGCTTTACATTAATAAAAAATAATGCCTGAATATACCTACTCGGTTACCATATAGTTAAAATATTTATATCATCAATACATAACACTAGATGAATACAACCAAATTTTCCTTCCTATTTTTAATTCGAATCATGCATAAAATACACATGTACATGGTACAGTGGCATAAATATTTGTGTTCTACGCCTTTTATTCTTAGATTCACGTGACAATTGCTATTATCTAGTGACATTAGTGTGCACCCTAGCCCAACTTTACAAACCACTAAAGTCCACATGGCAAAACACCCAATATTTCTATTTCATCTATAATTATGAATTTATACTTGCCAAATCTATTAGTGGAATACACTTACCTTTTATGTTAAGTTATATTAGTTAAGGCTATGTTAAGTCTTGCTTATATTAGTTAAGGCTATGTTATATACTAGTTAAGGCTATGTTAAGTTTATGTTAAGTTATACTAGTTAGGCTACTGCCCAAGTGTCAATATTTGATCAGTAATAAATGGAAGGAGAATGTTATCAGTATTAATAAATGGAAGGAGGACATTATCAGTAACAATGGAAAAATGGAAATTAGACATTATTAGTAATAAATGAATGGACGACATTAAAATCACTGGGTGATCTGTTACTATGCTAAGGTAATAGAAATATTTTCAGGGAAGGATTTTAATGGCCTGGATACCCAAGACATAGAAGGCAAAGTCTCTGTTGCCTACTGACTCTGGTGGCAGGGATCTTGTCTGAGAGAAAGGGGAGCTGAATTATGTAAAGGGATTCCTGGAAAGACACAATTTTGTTTTTGTGCTGGTGTTGGGGTTTGAAGTCAGCGCCTGGGAATTTGTCTCTGAGTTTGTTTTTTCGTTTGTTTCTGTCAGTTGTGGGGCTTGAACTCTAGGCCTGCACTCTGTCCCTGAGCTCTTCAGCTCAAGGCATATACTCTACCTCTTGAGCAACAGTGCTACTTCCAGTTTTCTGGTGGTTAACTGGAGTTAAGAGTCTCACAGACTTTCTTGCCTGGCCTAGCTTTGAACCACAATCCTCAAATCTCAGCCTCTTGAGCAGCTAGGATTACAGGCATGAGCTACCGGCGCCTGGCCTGAGTTTTTTTTTGTTTTTGTTTTTGTCAGTCATACGGCTTGAACTCTGGGCCTGGGTGCTGTCCCTCAGCTCTTCAGCTCAAGGCTAGCGATCTATCACTTGGGCCACAGCACCACTTCTAGCCTTTTCTGCTTATGTGGTGCTAAGGAATCAAACCCAGGGCCTTATGCATGCAAGGCAAGCATTCTACCATTGAGCCACCTTCCCAGCCCCCAGCCTGAGTTTTTAAATGAAGGCTAGTTCTCTACCACGAGTCACAGCTCCACTTCTGACTTTTTGGTAGTTAATTTGAGATAAGAGTCTTATAGATTTTCCTGCTCTGGCTGGCTCAGAACTGTGATCCTCAGATCTCAGCCTCCAGAATAACTAAGATCGCAGGTATGAGCCACCAGCGGCCAGTTTGGGAAGGCACAATTTTCACTATTCCTGCAACAGGGCTGAAAGGCTCTTCAGATTGCCAATTAGGCCATTTTCATGCCATACAAAAATCGCTTTCATTTCTATGCCCAGTGATTTTCTCCTGCATATGTGCATCATTTTTCCTAAATTTCTCATTTGGTTCCCATTCTATTTGCCCCTAACATGATTCAGTATTAATCCTTTCCCACTTTAAAACCACAAAAGACTCACAAGCACTAAGTTGTCTTGGCCTCTCAGGTTATGGGAGACTGGCTGAGGTGAGACACACTTCCACTTGAAGCTTAGAGGAGCTCACTGGGGTGTCTTTTTCTATTACTCAACATGCTTCGCTCAGGGAAAACCAAACAGGGTAATCGGCCACAACCCCTGCACACAGCAACCAGCTGGAGCCCTACAAGGGCTGCGGCCATTTGCAAACTCACTTGCATTGACGCAGAATGGTCTGGCATTTACTCCGATTCCAAGAAAGCTCCTTAGAGGAAAGAAAGGGTTCAAAAGAAAGAAAAATTGGGACAGGAAGAAGAGGGCAGAGAAAGAGGAAAAGGAAGAGAAAAAAGAGAGAAAGGAAGAAAAAGACAGAAGTGAAGGAGGGAGAGAAGAAGGGAGGGAGGGAGGGAAGCGGACTCAAAGGATGCAAAGAAGGAATCAATTTGCTGAACATTTTGCTCACCCAGCCAACAGCAGTCCTGTGAGGCACAGCTCCTCCAGCCTTCAAGGCAGCGTGTGTTTTGATTGGCTGGAATCGAAACTTTGGCCTAAACAACACTGCTTGGTCTCATCCGCCCTAGTTGCTCATGTTGTCAGGACAGCTGAGAAAATACTGTATTTCCTCAAAACTAGCATCGCAAACTGCCACCTGTCCTGTTGTGCCAAGATGGAGTAATCTGTTCACAGCTTTCCATGTGAAATCTAGGAGCTGCCATTGATAGCTAGTACTAGTGCATATCAATTATGGCTTGGAATTTAGAAAGCTAAGACAGGTATCTAGGGAGGGGAAAGGCAGCAAGGCCTGGGATAATGGCAGGCAAGCTGGCTCCCACTATCTGCAAAACCCTCACCCTGTATTTCTTTAAGACCCCAGGCTATTTTTGGGGTCCTAAAAATCCCCAGCCACAACTCCAAGAAAGATCGTGAGGCAGACTAAGTGTCTCCCCTTCTGCTCCCAGATTTGCATCAGAAATGATGTTATATTTTCCAAGAATAAGTTGGCCATCACCAACTGAAATTCCTAATACCACAGCAAACCAAATTAAAAAAAAACTTTTAATAAGCTCTTTAAATGCTCTGGGGATTTATCCTGCTCTAGAAATGATCATATCTCATCCACAAGGAACCTAAGAGCCAGAGCTGGTCATGGCGATGTGGCCATTCCTGATCCCATTTGTGAACCATTCTGCCACAAGGAAGGTGCATTCTGCCCACGGTGTGTCACCAATAAAGTCAGCAAAGCCACTCATTCTTAGTGACACTCTTATTGAAGTCTGTCTCATGCCCCTTACCATTTCTTTAGTGGACATTTTTTTTTTTGCTTCCACCTTGTTTAAAGCCATGCTCCCCTTGTTCCCATAAACATCCTCTTGGTTTGTTTGTGGGCACGGAAGCCAGGGTCTCTTACATGTTAGGCAAGTACTCTACCACTGGGTGATGCTCCCAGACGTCACTGTTAAAGACAATACTTTCGGAAGATGACTCCTTTTAGTACGTTAGTAAAGCACAGGACTCACTGCCCTACTCCTGGAGTCCTTTAACATGCTGTCGAATGAATAAGTGAGTGAACGTGGAGTAGACCACAGCAAAGGTCCACTCGTTACTGGAAGTAATGACACTCAGGGATGGGACTAGAATCCAGCCCCATCTGGTCCAAAGCCAGGATTCTTTCCATTCTGCCATGCTGTCTCTATGGGAAATGCTAGAAGCAAGTTCTCAATAAATCACCTCTCTAAGCAGCCATGTAAGCCTTTGTCTGAGTGGGTACCTTTCCCCTGCAGCGAGGTTAGAATTCACATCCCTGAGACTGAAGGTTTGGAAATCACAAAAGCATGAAACTGATTGGGAGGATTGAAAAGAACATCAGAAACCATTACCTAATTGTTTAGTAATGTTGTCAGGCATTGTCCAAAATTGGCCTGGAACAGAAGTACAGCCAAAGAGAATATAAACAGATGTTGTTTGGGATGAGCTATCCCACTGCTCGCCTCTTTGATTCATGTGAGAGACAGGAACATTCAACGTGAACTCCAGGATGGTCAGGGCCCAGGCACATAGACTCAGGAGAGGGAGAGCCACTGAAGAGTCAGGGCCGAAAGCAAGCGTATTTACACAAGAACTCCAGCTGGGAACAAAAATGTACCGTGTGTGTGTGTGTGTGTGTGTGTGTGTGTGTGTGTGTGTGTGTTGGTTTTGGGGTTTTTTTTTGTTTTATTTTGTTGTTGTTTTTTGCTTTTACAAAGCATGATTCCCTTTCCTGTTTTTGTTATTCTGAAATTAAAAACATCTGGTTGGTATGCCAGGCAGCAAAAGCAGCAGACACCCTGGGCTACCAACACCCCTCAGACCCTGCTGGCCAAGACAATCAAAACTCTCTGTGACTTCAGAGAAATCATGGCCCGGGCTTTGTGCTTGACACCAAGTGAATGGATTGCCATTGCACCTGATGGGTTACTGGGGCCCTCTCAGAGTTTAAGAAATGATTACTGTAAAATGAAGGTATGTGGACCCCTGGCTTTACCTGCCTCTGCCCAGGGAGTCCGTGGTGTCATTCACTGTGGGATCTCATGGAAGCTGCTATGCATGCATGAATGCCAAAACCAAACGCAGCCCTTTTCCAAAATGCAGAATTGGTACAGGTGTGGAAACTGGTCCTTTTTTTCAAAGACAATGCATCCAGTATGCTGGCACATTCCTGTAATCCCAGCATGAAAGAAGTGGAGAACGAGATCACAAATTCAAGGCCAACCTGAGCTGCCTAGTGAGACTGTATCTCAGGGTGGGAAATGGCAAGAAGGAGTTTTCTTCAACTTTCCATCTAATTCACTGAATCCTAAATATACCCGAGATAGGATTTATTTCACCATTTTCAGGAAACTCAGCTGCTGTTTCTTATCACGCCAACCAGTCCATAAAGGCCTGATCATCATGAAATCGAATGCTTTGAGGGAGATGTGATATACAGCCATAATTACTTGGTTCTTCTGTTAATGTTTTGCCCTGGAAACTACATGCCAAGTCCACACCGTTAACTCCAAAGGAAAAGAATATGGCATGACCTGACAATCAGCCTAATTTCCCACATCTTCTCTAAGTGCTAACCCCAAAGGCGAATCAGACATCCGGCAGTACACTGAGTCCCACACAAGACATTTAGGGAAGGAAGGTTCAACTGGTCCTTTGTCTGACTTCTGCTAATACATTTCAGGGATCTCACAAGCTAGGCACAGCAAGCTTAAGAGGTTTTTCCACAGGCACAATTTGTAAACAGAAAAGCCAGGACTCAAACCCAGGTCTGTCTTGTTCCCAAAGGCCACATGCTAACCAGCCTCACACACTGCAGAAGCTGAAGGATGACCTTTTTTTTTTTTTTTTTTTTTTACAAAATGCAAAGTAACCAAGGGAACTTTGAACATCCAAAGAGACAGAACCTGTTTACAACTCTAACACCTAGAAGCGCAGGTGAAGGTATTGCCGCTTATCAACACGAAGAAACGTCCGGCCAACTTACCATCACTTTCAGATTGCCTTTCACGTCAAAGGATTTGATGACCCAGTTGACAGACTTCTGGCACTTCAGGATCAGGATGAGGTTTCTGAGCACCTCGGGGTTCTCCCGAGCAGGTCTGATGTCGATGATTATATCCACCTGGAAAGCGCTGCGAATGGAAAACAAAGGCAAAGTTGGGCCCAAATGCCAGAAAGTTGTAACTCTTCCTTCTTCCAAGTCTTCGTGTTTCTAGTGTCTGGCCAGTTGATTAAAAAGCTGGAGTGGATCCCAGGCAAATGACATGTGCAAAACAGATTGTTATTGCACACATAACAAAACAGTTTTACATAACAGGCCTGCTGATAATTAGCTATTCCAGTTTTTCTCTTTTGGGGGTGGGAAGGGCAGGACCTAAGGTGATTACTCAAAGGAGTTACTGTAGGATGTAGACCTGCACAAACTAGATTTTGGTTTTTTTAATTAATTAATTAATTAATTAATTTGTATGAGTGTGTGAGTGCATGCTAGTACTGAGACCTGAACTCAGGTACTGGGGCCTCTTGAACTCAGGGCCTAGGTGCTGTCCCTTTGCTTTTTCATTCCACACTTGTGTTCTACCACTTGAGCCACAGCTCCACTTCCAGATTTTGGTTGGTTAACTGAAGATAACGAGCCTCCTGTACTTTCCTGCCCAGGTGATTCTCAGATCTCAGCCTCCTCAGGAGCTAGAATTACAGGTACGAGTCATGGGTGCCTAGCAGCAATTTGATTTTGCAATGGAATTATTTTTTTCCAACCTTCAGCACTTTCAAAGTGTAACTTTCAAATGTGCTATATGCTCAAAGTCCTTCAAAACCAGAAGCAGGAAGCAGTTTAGTAAGGGGGCAGCTGGCAGCAGAGAAGAGGGGAAGGGGCAGGGTGATAAAAACCTATGAGGAAATTTCAGAATAAAATAAAAGGCAAAGGGCTGGGGATTTCTTGACTTGTGTAAAGTTTGCTTAAACCATTAACAATGGTTATACAACCTTCTCTTCATTTATGTTCCAAAACTCCTGGATATATAGTTATTAAAATAAAGAAAACAGATGGTCCACTAAGTGATTGCTAGAAAACTGATGAAACCCGAACTTCTAAGAATTCAATATAAAGGAGAATTTAAAAAATAACTAAACGATAATCTCTCTGTCATTCTGAGCTTAAGGGAGTGTCTGTATTGATGTGTTGGTTTTATACACTATTTTTACACACGTGTAAAGCTGCAGCCAAGTGTGGACTCAGATGACACGGGTGGCTGACACAGTATCCCAGCTTCTAGTGCCATTACTTTTAAATTTTCCACAAAATTCTTCAGGGAAAACAGAATGGAATCTTTTTTTATTTTATTTTATTTTATTTGTGAACATACTGTACAGAGGGGTTACAATTACATGGGCAGGATAATGCGTACATTTCTTATCAAGCATTGCAGCCTCCTCCTTTGGTTTACCCTTCACATCCCTTCCCAGCCTCCCCCCTTCCCCCAATCCCAACCCTTCTCCTTCTCCCCTCTTCCCCCCCCCAAGAATGGAATCTTACCACAAACGATTGCAATGTATTCAGTTTTGCAATTGAAACTGGATTATTATTTGAACTTTGAAATCCCTCTACAATAAAATGTTTAAATTTTAAGTCACTAGTCCACACAACATAGAGGTTCAGGTCTGAGAATCAGCTTCCTGTAAAACCCCACCCCGCTTACACCTTTTCTTTTTTGGTGGCACTGGAATTTGAATTCAGGGCTTTCTGCTTGCTGGGCAGATGCTCTAATGCTTCAGCTATATTTGCTGTTTTCTCTGATTATATTTCTTTTGGAATAGGGTCTTGCTTTTTGCCTAGGTCAACCTGAATTGTGAAACTATTTATACGTCCTTATTTAACCAGGGATGACAAGTGTGTACCATGCCATAGCTACTTCTTCTTGTTAAGATGAGGTCTCCCATTTTTTTTTATTTTTTTTGCGGGGCTTGAACTCATTTCCTAGGTGCTATCCCTGAGCCTCTTTGTGCTCAAGGCTAGCACTCTACCACTTAAGCTACAGCATCACTTCTGAATTTTGAGTAGTTAACTGGAGTTAAGAGTCTCAGGGGACTTTTCTGTCTTTGCTGGCTTTTAACCACAATCCTCAGATCTGAGCCTCCTGAGTAGCTAGGATGACAGGCTTGAGCCGCCATACCCAGCTCTTTCTCTTTCTTCTTTTAAAAAAGTTTGTAATTAATCTTAATAGGAAAGGTAAACTTCCTGGGGCAGGAAGCTGAGAGAGAAAACAAAAACACACACATAAAAAGAGACAAATTCTATCTGTTGGCTCATTGGTATATCATCACAAAGAGCCATTCCTCAACACATACCACACACACACACATCTTTAAAGGAAACAGTTCTAAGTATGTAACTGTTCTGAGAACACTATAAACAGAACTTTATTAAAGAGAATTGCTCCAAGATGAGGATAAGTGTAGTAAGTCATACACTGTCATAGTCTCAATAGGAATTGTGACCGCTTCCTGCAACAAATACTAACTTTGGAACAGATGAGATCTTCAGAAAGACATGGTATCTAAAGACTGATGCAGATAAGACTTCAGCATGGATTCTTCCTCCTCCTTGGCACCGCCCCCCTTTCTTCCTGCAAGTGCGGGAGGGGCAGACCTCTCCCCCACTGAAGTCTGGAAAGACCTCTGTGTCATCTCTTCTCAGATCAGGAAACACTCCCACATGTGATGTCTCACCTGTAAGGGTTGGAGTTGGGAGTGATTAACTCGATGATGTGCACTTCTGTATCCTGGGGCTGGCCAGACATCACACATCCCTCGGCTGCTTTGGGCTGGAGATATTCAGCCAGGTAGTTGAGTGAGAGAAAATTCTTCCCTATGTTGCACGTGGGAGGAAACACTTGATCTGAAAGGAAGCAAGCACAGGGTGTGAGGTCAAACCACTGAGCTAGTTGTAATCACATACACAGCAACACACGGAGTCCATGATTAGTCCTATCCCCAACTATCTTCCTCCTTTGTAGTCACCATTTCAGTCACCTCTCTGGTCCACACACGTAGCATTAGCATCTTTCCAGTGGTCTACCACTTGAGCCACTTCTGGTGCTTTTGGTTAATTGGAGATAAGAGTATCATAGACATTTTTGCCCAGGCTAGCTTTGAACTGCAATCCTCAGATCTCAGCCTCCTCGGTAGCCAGGAGTACAGGTGTGAGCTACCAGTGCCTAGCTCTCCTCCCCGAGAATATTTATATATCTTGAAGAGTGATCTGAGGGAAACAGGGAGAGAGCAGACAGACTTCCACTTGATTTCATAGTCTTGATCCAGACAACTAATATCTCTAGGGCTCTCTGTTCTGTTTTACGAACATCATAAAACGCTGAGGGCTGTTCCCTTCCACACAGGGAAGTGAAGCCCGTCCTGGGAATCTGAAGGCGCTCCCCCAACGACACACACCACTCACACAGGCACCCCACGTGATGGGCTCTCTCTCCATCTTAAATATTTAAACAGCGCTGGAAAGCAAGTGCTGGCAGTGTGGCACCTGGGACCAGCGTCAAGGAAGTCCTAGGTGTAGCATGAGAGGCAATTAATCAGAGTCCTGTCACTTGAATGAAACACGTTTCTGCCGTGTTCATGCATAAGGATGGAATGTGGAGGCTCACATCTACGTGCAGGTTTTAATGGAGAGTAAGGGATCAGCTTGTGCAATCTCCCTTTGGTGAAGTCTGCAGCCCACTTTGGGGTAACATGGCTGCAACCACCAAGGCAGCCCGGGAGCCATCTTGGAACAGAGCACTTCTGAGGTTCTTGTTAGCAGGCTCACCAGAGAGAGGCTCTGAGTTCTAGCAGGCTCTGCACTCTACATCCTTTCCAAAAAAAAAAAAAAAGCCCTCACCAAGAACATGGGCCAGGACTTCATGGCTTGCTTCCTCCACATCTGCTGAAGCTGTTACCAGATGTACAGACGAGGCCTGCCTACCCCACAGCTGCAGCCCTGTGATGCCTCCCCCAGGTCACAAGATGGAAAAATGATATTGGGACGGCAGAGCTGAGATTTAATGGAAAACCAGGAGACAGGCGCATGGGCCAGAGAAACTGAGAGACCAGAATCCCCCTGGGATCAGGGCCTGTACTCCCAACCCAGGTGTGCCTGGCGTGTAGGTGCCGTGTAACAGGCTCATGGTTAAATAGGTTTCCTGGACTTGCAAATGAAAAGTCGTGATTTGAGGCAAATACTACAGAATTCGTCCATACTGGTGAGCCACTAGGAAAGGGTTAATGGTTCAAATGTTGCTATTATTAAGGACTCTAGCCAAGATGTCACTGTCACTGAGTTGTATAAGCTGATCACGTTTCTTTTGTTCCAAGAATGAATTTTCTCTACACTTGATACAATTTACACCAAGGCCAAGTATGATAGAGCATACCTGTAACCCCAGCAACTGCACGGCAGAAGCAAGAAGATCTCAAGTTTGAAGTCAGTCTACAGAGTGAGAATCTTTCTTAAAAGGGGTGAGTATGGCTAAGGATGTTGGTCAGTGGTGGACCACTTGTGTAGCACTCAGAAGACCTTGGGTTCAATCCCTAACAACCAAAACAAAAACTTATACCAAGTGCCAAGTAGAAAGAAAACTACAAAAGGAGACCCCTGGGTAGAAACCTAGCAAGCTGGTAGGCTGGGATGGAGTAGAGTCACATGATAGATTGGCATTGTAGGAAAAGATTGACAAAGGAGCCTAAAGGAAATACTCCTGAGAGCAGGAATGAGCTGGGGAGGGAATATCAAATGTCCCATTTTCCTGGGCTCTCGACGTAGGCTCTGGTGGTAATGCCACAAGGCCCACAGTTCTGGAAACCAGGGGGTAGAACTGACATTCCCCAGTTTTCCACTCTACCTAGCCAGGCTCAAGCCATTCTCAAGCAGGTGTGTGCCCCCTAATCACCAGCAGGGCACACAAAGACACCTACTGCTGACCCCATCCTTGAGTTTCCCACTCAGAGGGTCTGGGGTGAGCACACGGCATGACATCTCTAACACACGCTCAGGTGACACTGAAACCACACTTGGGGAACCATTGGGGTTTGAGCAAGAGGAAGTTCAAGGTCTGGGCCCCCAGATAAAGAAGACACACAGATTCTAGGAGGTCAGTGAATAAAGCAGATTCAGCGGAGTTGGACCCAATGTGAAGATCAATGCACAGCATCACCTGTGGTCCACCCACCTACCTGGGGAGTCTGCCTTGCTTTCCCCAATTTGTTTTCCCCATGGTGTGGGCCAGTGGCTTACAGCCAACTAATGGCAGTCAAGTTTCAGAGGCTTCATAGCTGTGAGATCAAGGAGTTACTTAATTTTCACTAGACTGGACACCAAGTCTTTTAAGTTCCTTTCCTGTACCCAGTGGGAGCTCAACCACTTAAGTGACTTAACCCCTTTTTTACTGGGCAGGTGACTGTTGTGCAGAGAAACATACAAACTGCAAAGGGAATGGGGGCCCGATCTTCCAAATGTTGCTATCCCAAATATTCTTACTCTAATCCCAAGAACTACTGGATATTCCTTTGTGCTACTAGAATTCTGATTCAGACATGCAGAGTATGGTCGAAAGGCTTACATTAGGTGTATCTCTCTGTAGGACAAGGAAAGCAAAATGGGCAATCTCTTAGCAAGGCCTTTTTTCCAACAACCGCTCCTTATAATAGGCACTAGTAGTGAAAATGTATTTGTAGCTGGGAACTGGTGGCTCACACTACAATTCAAGCTACTTAGAAGGCTGAAATCTGAGGATCCTAGTTCGAAGCCGGCCCAGGCAAAAAAAGTCTATGGAGACTCTCATCTCCAATAAACCAGCCAACAGCCAGAGGTGGAGGATGTATGGCTCAAATGGTAGGTAGAACACCAGCCATGAGTAAAAAAGTCAAAATGAAAACTTGAGGCCCTGAGTATCAAGCCCCAGTATTGGCACCAAAATAAACAAATAAAAATGAAAAAAGTTGGTGGCTCACGCCTGTCATCCTACCTACTGAGGAAGGTGGATTGAAGCCAACCCAGGCAGGAAAGCCTGTGAGACTTATCTCTAATAAACTACTCAGAGAGAGCCAGAAGTGCCACTATGGCTCAAGTGACAGAGCACTGGTCTTGAGCACAAAGAGGCTTAGGGACAACACCTACAACCAACACACACAGAAATCTGCTAGAGTTTGAAATTTAACTAGTAACTCCACATTATAAACAGTGGCTTTCAATGTCTGCAGAATCATAGTAAGAAAAAGCCGGGCTGGGAAGGTGGCTCAGTGGTAGAGTGCTTGCCTTGCATGCCTGAGGCCCTGGGTTCGATTCCTCAGCACCACATATACAAAAAAAAAAAAAAAGCCGGAAGTGGTGCTGTGGCTCAAGTGGCAGAGCGCTAGCCTTGAGCTGAAGAGCTGAGGGACAGTGCCCAGGCCCAGAGTTCAGGCCCCACGACCGGACCCAAAAAAAAGAAAAAGAAAAAGCCTTCCCCACACTTGAGTCCTACCAACTCCTCCCTCAATGTACCCGTAATCACTGTCATTCCCACGTGCCTTGCTGCTCACCCTGCCCTGACTTCTTCTGACTTCCAAGCTCCCAACGACCTCCCTGTTCCTGGCCCACATGACTCCCTATCTCTCACGGGGTCACTGCCAGGCCCGTTCCTGAAGAAGGAAACAGGAAGGAGGAGGGAGATGTGAGGGGCATCTCCCCACCCCATCTCCCCATCTCTGTCAGCTCCAACATTCTAGAACCCTATGATTCCTTGCTCTAACTACCTGGTCTCAGAAAAGTAAACAACTGACCATCATAAATCAGTCATTAACTGAATGCACTGAAAATTTACCTTCCCCCACTTTAATATAAATGTTTCTTGCGACTTTGAGCTCGGTGAAGGAAGTGACAGCCCCGTACTCCTTCCGCGCCCAGGTTAGCAGGTGTTCGTTGTCATAGGGGAAGTTCCTTTCTTCTGTCTCTGCCGTCAAGGAGAAGTTTGCTGATGAAAACTGGACCACAGAACCCTCGGACACCTGGGGGAGACATAACTGCATAGTCACTACAGAACCACCGGGAGTAGAGTCCTAATTACAGAAAGCACTTACCAGACCAATACGACCAGGCCTTCAGCAATACTTCACCTGCCTCTTCCCACTGCCATACAGGCAGATGATGAGTTTTCCAAAGCACAATTCAAGCACCAATCCTAGCTGCGTAACTCTCACCTGTATCTTAGCTATTCAAGAGGCTGAGATCAAGAGGACTGCTGTTTGAAAATGGCCTATACAGAAAAGTCCATGAGACCAGAATAAAAATAAAAAGCAGGGCTAGAGGCATGGCTCAAGTGGTAACGCCTCCGCTGAGGAAGTACAGGGACTTAACATCAAAGCCCGGTACCAATTTGCAAATAATCAGAAACACCACTGCTATTTTCCATATACTGACATTAAAGGCTGACTGTTCAAGAACTATTGGTCTTCCATCTATGTTGATGTTGCATCTGTGGGTTCAACCCACTACAAATCAGAGCTATGTGGGAAAAACACTGCACCTATTCTGATCATGTACACACCTCCTTTCCCTTCTCATCAGTCTCCAAACAACACCATGCCACATCATTTACGTGGCTTTTACCCTGTACTAGATATTTAACATGATCTAAAAACTGGGCACCAGTGGCTTATTCCTATAACACTAACTACTCAGGAAGATGAGATCTGACATTCCAGGTTTGAAGCCAGCCTAGGCAGGAAAAGTCTATGAGAATTTTTAATCATCAAAAAGCTGGACATGGATGTATATGTATGACTGAAGTGGTGGAGCACTGGCCTTGAGAGAAAAAGCTAAGAGACAGCACCCAGGCCCTGAGTTTAACCCCACCTCCCCCCAAACACATAATCTAGAGATGAGATGATTTCAAATATACAGGAAGATGTATATAGCTTTATGCAAATATTATATAAGAGACTTAAGCATCTATGGATTTTGGTACCTAGGGCTAGGGATGGGGAGAGAGACTGGATCCATCCAATCTTGGTAGGTTTGGTACTTCTGTGAATACCAGGAATCAATTAACTATATCTTTTTTTTGGGGGGGGGTCCAGTCGTGGGACCTGAACTCTGGGCCTGGGCGCTGTCCCTCAGCTCTTCAGCTCAAGGCTAGCGCTCTACCACTTGAGCCACAGTGCCACTTCCGGTTTTTTTCTTTTTGCTTATGTGATGCTGAGGAGTCAAACCCAGGGCCTCATGTATGCAAGGCAAGCGCTCTACCACTGAGCCACCTTCCCAGCCCTAGCTATAATATATCTTGAGTCAAGTGGAAAGCGTTGGCAAGTGCGTTCATGATGGGAGCAAGAGATACTAATGTTCTGCAATCAACCAAACACGACTTCCGGACTTCACTGCTACACCTGCTGATGGATTCAGCACAACAGGGGCACAGTCAGAGTCCTTTTGGTTTATGTTCTTTGGAGCACTGAGATGAAGGGAATGGGCAAAAATGTTGACCACCTTCTATGACACTCCTCAAGCTTCATCACAGTGAGATGAGTGTGTAGGACAGCTCACGCGGTAAGACTCCCCAGTTCCCCCAGGGGATGACGTCACGCGTCAGCTGATCCTAATGAACCGCGCAGGATGATCTGTGCACGTGCCACGTTTCTACTGGATCTATCAGACCATCACCAACTTACCTCAGCTTGGTACACAAATAATTAACACACACCAAGGAGGAAAGTCACCTTGTTGCTCTACTATAATCAAACTTAGTTGCTGGTAAAAATATGCATGCCATTGGCTAGTATTTAGGAAATAACAGATTTTTATCAACATCAAAGGGGAAAACTCCAAGAAGGTTCCCAAGGCACAGAACTTGAAAGATGTTGCATTAAACTTCACATTACTATCCAGCCATCACCAAAAAGCAAATCGCTTCTCAAAGGATCAGAAGCAACCAGAGGACAATGCAAGTGGAGGGCAGGGATTTTACTGATGGTTCTATCAATTCCAGCAATATTTTCAACCTGACCTTGCATTCAAGCTGGAACTTACCAAACTACCGAGCTGGGAATTCATATCTTCTGTTCAATTATGCATACATATTTTGTTTGCTTTATGAGACGGACACTACAGAATTCAGGCTGGCCTCTAATTCATGATCTTCCTTTCTCAGCCTCCTGAGTGCTGAAATTATGGATGAGTACCACCATGTTCAATCTAGGTATTGTTAAGTGTGGGAAAATGAATTCCTCTACTGAATGAATTCCATGATCTACTATCACTATGGTTTCTATCTTGGCTAAAGAGCTTCTAAAGAAGAGCTTCTAAATCTCCTGATAGCCAAGGCCACATCTCTGACCAGTAAAAACCATTATGATAAGGTGCAGGCATTCAAATATGAGCATTCTCTTGGGAGTGATTCCAGTGTTTGGCCATGTTTAAGAGTGGCTGTCTTACTGAGCACTGAGAGAGTCCCTGGTGAGACAGGCATTGATTTAGTACAGGCCTGGTATGGGCACACCTTACAGCTGACTCTACCCCAATGGTTCTTGACCAGAGGCAATTCTGTCCCCCTAGGAGACATTTGACAATGTCAGTCAGAAAGCTTTCTTGCGTGTGTGTGTGTGTGTGTGTGTGTGTGTGTGTGTTCTGGGGCTCAAACTCAGGGCCTAGACACTGTCCCTGAGCTTGTTGCTTATAGCACTCTACCACTTGAGCCACAGCTCCACTTCCAACCCTTCTGATAGATTAGTAGAGACAAAGAGTCTCAGGGACTTTCCTGCCCGGGCTGGCTTTGAACCGTGATCCTCAGATCTCAGCCTCCTGAGTAGCTAGGATTATAAGCATGAGCCACCAGCACCATGCAAGGAAATATTTCTTATTGTAATAAGCAAGAGGGGGAGGAGCTACCACCATCTATGGAGGCCAGAGTTGTGGCCATACAGACATCCTACATTGCACAGGGCAGCTCCAGCCATAACGGATCCCCAACATGCCCCCAGCATAGAGCCTAAGAAATCGTATCCTGTACTCTAGCAGCTCACACCAAGGAGGGGGTGGCAGAGATGACCATGTAAAACAGCTATTACTGCCACTCGGGGGGCCTCTGCAGGCTTCCAGTGATGATTTCCCATATCATCAGCCTTTCCTAAACACCCATCAGGCTGTTTATTTTCTCATGAATGAGAAGTCCTTTCTGTTCTGCACTGCTTTGGAAAGGCCAAAGCTAATCACAAATGAAGTGATCACAAAAGCAACCATCCCAAAAGCAATTGCCCACCAACTGTGCATTAGGCACCATGAAGTGTCTCCAGGCTGGTTATACCCAAAACCAGAAAGGAAGGGATGGGAGGGGAAGGGAGGGGAAGGAAAGGGAGGGGAGCAGAGGGGAGGGAAAGGAAGGGAAGAATAAAAGAGAAAAGAGAAAAGGGAAAAGGGAAGGGGAGGGGAGAGGAGAAGAGGGGAAGAAAGGGAGAAGGGAGAAGGGAGAAGGGAGAAGGGAGAAGGGAAGGGAAGGGAAGGGAAGGGAAGGGAAGGGAAGAAGGGAGAAGGGAGAAGGGAAGGGAAGGGAAGGGAAGAGGGTTTTTTAAGTTTTTTTATTAAACCTGTCACTGGAAGAAAACACAACCTACAGCTGGCAGAGGCCTTTGCCCCACTGACAGCACAGGGCCTGGGGAGTGACAAGGATCTGCACTGTTCTATTGCTTGCGTCCTCACTGACGTTATAGATGCAAATATGTTATAGAAATAGTACAATTTGTTTTTTGAAGAGCAAAAGGAAGAACATATCCCATTTTGGGAACTCCAGAGACAGGAAAACAGATAGCATAAGATAAAAGATAGCGTACATGAGAAGAAATGAAGAGTGACTTCAGAGTATGGCCCGAGGTAATCAAAAAGTGACACCCCGGCAACACTGAGCCCCTGCCCCCACCTGCCCCAGCGCCCCTGCCCTGCTCTGCCC
>NW_012267255.1:10902398-10942398 GCF_000151885.1 Dipodomys ordii
TGAGGTGTCCCTGACTGCAGGTCAGTGGAAATTTCCTGCCACAGGAAGACTTAGTCAGCAAGCTCTGTCCCAACTGCAGCTCTCTGAGCTCAGCAAAGCCTCCCCTGCCCCCCTGGGCTGTTGGAAGGGATTGTTCAGGACCACTGAGATATACTACTAGGCAGAAAGGAAGCAAGTTCACAGAGGCTAAAAACCTGCCACAAGGTTATAGAGTGTGCACCAGGCCAAGTCCAGAGCATGAAGCTTTCTCTGACTCACAGTCTCTTTGAATCCTAGAAAAAAAAGATGTCACTAGTTTGCAAGACAAGAGTATTTGCCTCTCTCTCTCCATCCACTGGTATTGGGGCTTGAACTTGGTGCCTTGTGCCTCATCAGGCTTGTTCTCTTATGGCTGGTCCTTTACCACTTGAGCCATGCTTCCAGTTTGGTTTTGTGTGGCAAATTGGAAATGGAGTCTCTTGGATTTTTCTGCCCGGGCTGACTTTGAACTGAGATGCTCAGATCTCAGCCTCTTGAGCAACTAGGATTATAGGTGTGAGCCACTGGTGCCCAATGTAGATTTCTTCTGTCCACAAGTCTGAGCCATGCCTCATAGATTTGTTCCTCATTCTTCCCAAAGCTGCCCACAAGTCTTTTCCACATCTGCAATTCATCCCCTTCCACCTTTGAGCTGTTCCAGTTGATTAGCACACCTGTCACCTTCACTTGCCAAAGACCAACAACGGCAGAGGGCCCAGAAAGCTCCTCACCTGCTCTGAACCTCTTCACTCAGCACTGCTGCTGAATGAAGTTCAGTGCTGTTCCTTACTAGAATGAAGTTCAGTGTTGTTCCTTACTAGAAAAGCCAGGCTAGAACATCCTCATTCCTGTTCGCCAAACTCTCAGCTCCCCTACGTGCCCAGGAAATGAGCTTTCCAACAGGCTTTAAAGCTAACCTTTTGAAACCAGGTACCCATGGCTCATGCCTGTAAACCTAGCTATTCAGGAAGCATCTGAGGATTAAGGTTCAAATCCAACCAAAGCAGGAAAGTCTGCAAGACTCTTATCTCTAATTAACCATCAGAAAACCAGAACTAGAGCCTTGGATCAAGTGATAGAACACTAGTCTTGAGCTGAGGAATGGCATCCACGCTCTAGTTCAAGCACCAGCTCCAGTACATGCATGAATATGCATGCAAACACACATATAACACACGCGTGCGCGCACACACACACACACACACACACCCCTAATAACTCTAGCTAAAAACAAATTATTCAAACATATTTAGTAGTTTTGTGTCCCCCGCCTCCCCCCAACCCTCAGTCCATTGAACTTTCCTCCAACTTGCTAATTAAAACTCAATTCTCTGACATTCCTTCCATGACAAATGTCTTCTGGTGGGGATAACAGAATGCTGAGCTCTCAGGATTCTAGTTGTTAGCGAAGGTCCACTGAAGGTAGTCCTGGTGCCTTTCCGGGGGGAGGGGGCACACACCTGAGCCCCTTCCTCACCTAATTCCTTCCCTACTTGAACCATGCACAATATTCGTATTTTAAATTCTGGTTATGCTACCAGACCTTTTTTTTTTTTTTTTTTAAGAGCAGAACATTACTCTATCTGCCAGTACTGGGAGTTTTATTGCAAGAACTTATGGCTAAGCCATGAGAGCCAAGTTTCTTATTTTTTCTGGATCAGATTCAATAACCTTGTCCAAAAGTGCATGAAAAAAAAGCAAAGAAGGCAACCAGCCCTTTTGTTTCCACACCTGTGTTTAAGTTTTAACTCTCCAAATCCTAACTGCGCAGCGCCACAGAAGCCCGCAGGTTGATCCCGCTCAGGCAAATGAGTCTTTGTGAATGGGGACAAGCATCTTCAGGACGCCATCTTCCTTGAGGCTGGCTCAGAGGCCTGGTGGTTGCAGGGCTGCCTCTCCTCCCCCGCCTCTCCCCCCTCCCCCAAGTGGGCGTGGTCTTTGGAGGAGAAAAGAGGTGTAGCTCTGCTGGGAGGGGGCCACACCCTTAGGCCTCACTAGTTCTCTGCCTAATGGCCTGCCGGTAACACCCAGCCCACAAGCATTCCCAGATGGAAATCCCAGTGACAATATAGGCCACGGTAGATCACTGGTGGCAATTACGTCCCATAGCCAGCATCAGTGTGACCTCATCCCCTTCAAGTCTCCTCAGGTGTTACCCAGAGGATGGGGGGAGGGAGGGGAGGGAAGACCTATTTACAATGACTACCCAACCACCCAGCCCCCACTCTAGCAGCTCTGTTTTTTCTTCTAAACCTTCTCTATAGTTCTATAGTACCCACTACCTTCTAATAGATCACATAATCTAGTATTGCTCATCTCCTCCTACTGGAACACAAACTGTTCCTGGGTTGGAAGCCTACCTCGTGTCCTTTGGGCATAGGAATATGGCATCTACCTGGAACTGTGGTGGCCAGGAGACAGGATGAATGACTCTTAAGTCTAAGTATTTAGAGTTAGGCAGAGAAACAGAAATGAATGCCGCCATCCGTCATGTGTTTTCCAGGGGTTCTAAGAAGGCTCTTTGCCCTGAACCTACATTGCTCCATACAGCAGTCATATTATGTATTACTATGAAGCACCTGAACTATTATTGCTTGCAAGGTTGGCCTGTGTTATAAATACAAAATATATACCAGAATTTAAGACAGTTCAAGACAAAAGTAAAATATATTGTTTATTTTTCATTGACCAGACATGTTTAGATATTTATTTTAGATTTATGTACTAAATGTTTCTTTCCTTTCTGTTCTTCTTATTTGAGGCAGAAGAGTCTTGCTATGTGGCTCAAGCTAGTCTTGAACCTGCTCCAGCCTCTTCAGGAGTAGCTGGGATTACAGGGGTATTGCCACTGTGCTGCTGGCTTGTTTTTACTCTTTTAAATGCACTAGTAGAAATCTTAAAATTACATATGTGGTTCTCAGTGAACTGATACTTCATGGTACCAGTCTGGGTCCTACTCCAATAAACCCTGAAGGAAGAAAGATAAGCTGATTCCATCGCCTACCGTCTCTCTCTTGCTCTGTTCTCAGAAAGTCTATGGTTGATGAGAAGACTTCTTAGGCCTAGGGCTTCTCATTGTGTGATTTCCAAACCACTCTAGACAGGCAGAAATAAACTCAGATTGCATGGTGGGAACCTATGCCCCTGATCCTCTTTCTACTACCTGTGATGCCAGTGTGTAACTAAGGAACACTTCTTATGAAGCAAATCCTAACTCCAAATTAACTTTCTAGAACTTGACAAAGATTGTTCGAAAGAACATGAAAGAATCTCCTCTCCTGAACTGGTTTTTTAAAAAATGCTACACACACACACACACAAAGCCAAGAGAGGAATCAAAGTGTGGATGGAGTTATCTTGTCACACACTTAAAAAGAATGAAATGGGTCTCATGAAATAAGAGGAGCTCCCCAGTGATAAGGAAAAGCCTGCTGGGACCTCAGAGGAAGAGCTATTCCAAGAATCACACACACACACACACACACACACACACACTCTCTCTCTCTCTCTCTTTCTCTCTCTCTCTCTCTCTCTCTCACACACACACACACACACACACACACTACAGCCCAACTGTGGCCCATTAGGAGCTTGCATTCTCAGTTGGGCAAGTGCCCACTATTAAGGTTACAAGCCCGGCCAGGAGGCTGCTCTACTGCACACACCCAACTTCACACATGGCCATGAGTTAGCCTGTGTAGATCAGCTTTGCTCACACATCTGTCCAGCCCCGCACCCAACTTTTTCCCTATAAGAAAATCTCTTTTTTGGAGTTTCTTGCTTAGGAATATAGAAAGAACAAAGAAAACTCTGTGTGTGTGTGTGTGTGTGTGTGTGTGTATTTTCAGAACTACCTTTGTGTGTGTGTGTGTGTGTGTGTGTGTGTGTGTATTTTCAGAACTACCTTTCATGCCAAGAATTTGCTAGCTCAACTCCAGAATGGAAACAAAGTCATATGGAAAAGGAGCACAGGCATTTTTCTAGAATCTCGGTTTAAGTAGGACCACAGATTAAACCTAGAACTCTTAGTAGTCCTTCTATAGAAAGGCATGAATGAGATTATGTTTTAATATATTTTATGCATGCCAAGTCCAGCAAAAATAAACTTTCTGGAGCAGTATTGAAATATTTACCTCCCACCTCAGGATGGAATCCTACATTCTGAAAGACAAAAATCACATGCTCTGGTTCCCTGGCTCCTAGGGGGCTGTACTTGCTTATTTCCTCTGAAACATGATCTGAAACATGTTTTCCATTAACATATATCATGACTCAGTGTTGCTTTCTGAAAATGGTTTGTTTTAAAGAAATAATAATTTCCATGACCGTGAACCTACATTCATATTTTAAAAAGCTGCATATTCATGAGCCCTAGGATTACACAATCTGCCAATCATGCATTCAGGAAACAAATCCATGCAACCGTTTTCAAATTCTTGGGTGTTCATGGTTTGATTTCTTCCAAGAAAATGACTTCAAACATATATGACTATTAACTTTCCTCAAAACATTCACGATGATCGTTCCTGGTTTTTCATTTTCAGTGAAATGTAAAAAGCTTAAGGATTGACAGTGCTCTGTGTTCTTAAGGGCCTACAGGTTTAGACACGTCCACAAGGTGGGCAAGCACAAACCTGAACATGAGCCCTCACGAGAGCAGTACTTCAATCTCCCATGGAACACAAACACACGATCAGGATGACAACGTGTGCACACACCAAGAAGATAAACGAGCTCTTGCTGGTTGCATCTTAAAAATGAACTCAGTGCCCACAGGCCACCAAATTAATGAGGCATGAGCTGGATAACAATAGTTGTTTCTTTTCTTTTTTCTAAAGGAAAACCCAGGTATTCTCCTTGGCTTTTAAAACAAAACAATCTCCCTAGATTTCGAAATTTTGCTTTCCTCATCTTCCAATGTTAGGATGATGTCAAGAGTAGCCTGAACCAAATTTCAAAGTGCATTTGCTATTTAAAAGGTTTCAGGAGAAGAAAAATGTTGGCAATGATTATTGCTACGTCCCTTGATATAGCACTATCCTCCAAGTGAGGGAATCCTCACTACAGAGGATTTTTCTTTTTTCTCCTTCCCTCCCTTCCCTGACCTGGCCTATGCTTTTCTCTCTTTCCTTCCTTCTCTTTTCTCTTAAGTTACATCCAATCTATGGAGCATCTTAGAAGGCTTTCTTTTATTTTAAATTTTTGGTGCCAGTTCTCAGGCTTGAACTCAGGACCTGGGCACTGTCGCTTGGCATTTTTGCTCAAGGCCAGGGTTTATTTTGGGTGCTTAATTGGAGATAAAAGTCAAATAGACATTCCTGCCGGGACTGGCTTCCAACCTCGACCCTCAGATCTCACTCAGCCTCCTGAGTAGCTGGGATTACGGGTATGAGTCACTGATGTCTGGCTTTTAGAAAACTCTTTCCAGAGTTTGTCTTCATTGATGTTGAGCATTGCAGACTCAAAGAAGCTGAAGGTTCTAGCAAGGCACAGAGCTGGTAAATGTATATAGGAGAGTTGACCCCATAGCTGAGAGCCTCCCTTCCTCTAAAGCACCTCCTGGTCCACCATTAGGGAGCTGTGGGTATGGGGGCAGGCAGGCAGTGCCTTCAGCTCCTGGCAATAGAATGCTGAAGACAGACGCATAGCCCCCATCCGAGCAAGAGCTGACACATGACATGCATTCTGAATTCCTTCGTGTGACAACTGGAGAAAGTGGAGCTCTGAGCATTGAGGCCAAGTACCAGATTACAAGGTCTTAGCAAGGCATGGGTAGAAATTCCAATGGTTTGTTGCACTCTGAAGGTCAGGCTCTGTCCACGGGCCGGGTGGTGCGGGGTGGGGGGAGTGGTGTCCCAAGGAGCATGTCTGGAAAGACCATCTCCTTTTGGTGAAGTCTATTCACAGGTCACAAAGACCTGGGTCCCTAAGACCTGCAAGTTTTGTACCAAGACATGGTAGGCAAATACAAACAGGCTCTGAAGGAAGCAGAATGGAAAAGTAGGAAAGTGAAGAGAGTGGGGAAGGGATGTGGGGGTGGGGGTGGGCAGTTACTGCCTTTCTCTGCCTCTTCTGATCTGCTAGATCTTATCCTTCTCTGAATCTCCTTCTCCAGCAGCCTGAGATGTTACACTTGGAAAAACAGAATAGAAAGGGGATGGATAGAGGGGAAGCACTGAGAAAAATTATACTTGGCTATAAAACAGATTCTAATAATAACCACCAATTTCTCAAGGATCTGACAATGGGTGAATAGGAACTGCAGTGGGAACAGCACAGAATGAACAGCAGACCGTAGATAGCTATATCGTTAACTGCCATGATCAGGTTTTGCTGGTGTGATTGTGGGAGTACTGGGGTTCCTTTGAACTCAAGGCCTCATATTTGCTAGGCGGGCACTCTACCCTTTGAGCCACTACTCCAACCCTTTTGACGTTGGTTACCTTTCAAAGACAGTTCTCAATTTAGCTCTGGAAGCCTAGACCGGGATCCTCCCATTTATCCTTCCCACTATAGCCAGGATAACAGACATATTCCACTAGCTTCAGCCATTGACTGAGATAGAGTCTTGAGAACATTGTTTTTACTCCTTCTGGACACACCTGGAATTGTGATGCCCTAACTCCACCTTCCAAGTAATGAGGATTACAGGTTTGAGCCATAGTATTAAGCAGACAGTCAGTTTTATATGTCAACTTGGCTAGGCTATAAGTCCTGTTATTCAATCAAGCCCTCATCTACGTGCTATGGAGGTGGTTTGCAGAGAGGATCAAAGCCCATAATTGGAAGACTCTAGGAGAAGAGACTATTCTAGATAGTCTAGGTGGCCAGATACAATCAATAGAAAGCCCTTAAGAGAAATTCCAGCTGTGGACAGCAGTTTCAATTCCTGGCTATACATATTACCTGCCTCCCTGAAGCCTCGGGGTAGATTTCTGATTGCTTGGCCTAGACTCTAAATGGAGTAAGCTGATTCCTTGCAATAAATCTCTTCAGAAATACCCCTACTGGGTCTATTTCTCAGGATAAATCCTAAATGATAGAGGAATGCTGATATAGCTAGCCCTAAAAGAAAAGGGGACTACATAGTTTGACTATTGTACAACCACAGACCTACAGATAGTCCGGGAAAATGGAGCTAAAGGACATTGCCTTGGGCAATGGGGGCGAAGTGATGGGGATGGGGCCTTCAGCTCAAAACAATTGGTTGGAGCCCTTTTAGAACTTTCTACAATTAGCTCTCAGGCAAAGGCAGAGTTCTTCTGATGGGCCACAATCTTGTGCCTGCCCCCATTTTCCAGTCTACATTGAACAATCCCTGAGAAAAATGATCTCCCATGCCACAGCCAAGAAGACCAAATACATTTGCGGTTGATGCTAGAAGTGTCCGCAGAGGGCCAAGATAGGTGCGGATACATAAGGTGAAGCTGATTCATAATCAGCTCAACCAAGAGTCAAGAGTAACATGCACTTGGGAGAAGGATCAAAAACACAGTTTTAAACACTTTCTAAGGGGCAAGACCTAGATCCCAGTACCGAATCAAATTGTTCGCCACACATGTGGCACAAACATCTGCCCTGACATATCCGTTTGACTCCAAGGGTTCAGTTCTGATCTTGGTTCCTTGCTAGAGATCAGCCACTCAGGGCCTCCTGAGAGACAGATTCCCCCCACCCCTCCCAACCCCTATATGAAAATCCAACATTCTGCAATCTCCCTTACAAAACATTCATTTTCCCCCTAGCAAATGGCTCTAGGAAGGATGTCTACCATGTCACCCACAGCACCCAAGGTTAACATTTGATACAATTGCCCAACATCTGGGAAGGGCAGGTGCATCAGATTTCCAGACTGGCCTTATACAATCAAGTCTGAACAGGACACCGTGGGACTCAACACAAAGAAGCACCAACTCTCCCTCTGCAGGGAAGGTGAGTTTATTTAACCTCAATTTGTTGAATGGAAGCAAAGCCTTCACAGGGCTAGGGCTGTCCTGTGTGCAGACATGACACAACACATCTAACCCGAGCCAGGAAAAGGCCATACTTGTGTGGGTGCTCAACAGGATGTCTCGCTCAGGGAATTCCACCCGGTAACCCTAGGAAGAGCTGGGGGTCGCTCACTCACTGGCAATATCCATCCCTTACCCCTATGGGGTTAGTATAAATCCTAGGGAATCTTTCACAAATCTTTCTGGACCAGGTTTACCAGATGGAACTGGACTCCATCCAATGTTCTAATTGCCACAGTGACATTTAGGAAGTGCTCTCACCACAAAGGGGGCAAAAACTCATTCCTAGGAAATATGGTTGTTGACTGACCCCGGTTCACAAGAGTATCAAGCCCTATATAATTAAGGCTCTTAAGGACAAGCCACAAAACCAACAGATAAGCAGGCTCTGGACTAGAAATACATGGTACACAGCTACTTGGAATACCCACAGGACACAATGAGTCATTCCACCAGGGACATTTAAAGAAAGAACCACCAATCTTGAAACATTTACTTAATCTGCCCTCAAGAGAGAATTTATTTGGGGAAAGACCTCACTGGAAATCCCAAAATGGTGTATCCAGACCCTTCCTATAGAGGAGCAACACTTCTAGTTGAACAGGAAGCTGTGTTTATGCGCCGCTCCCTGATCCACCCTGCATGCGCTGTTCCCCAGAGTCAACTTCATGAAGGAAGTCAGCATGGAGAAAACCAATATGGAGGTACTCAACAGGGAAGAAATCAGCAGTGAGGGAAGTCAACAAAAGGGAAGTCAGCATGGAGAAAGTCAACAGAGAGGAAGTAAAGATGGAGGAATCAACATGAGGGAAGTCAATATAAAGTCAACACAGAGGAAATCAACATGGAGGAAGTCAGCATGAGGGAGTCAACATGGAGAAAGTCAACTTGGAGGAAGTCAACATGGAGGGAGTCAACATAGGGGAAGTCAACGTGGGAGAGTCAACTTGGGGGAAGTCAATGTGGAAGAGGTCAATATGGGGCAAGTCAATAGAGAGGAAGACAACAGAGGAAGTCAGCATGGAGGAAGTCCATAAGAAGGAAGTTGCCTCAGTTATACTTGTAAGAGAAGAATTCTCACTTTGTCCAATTTCTAGGATCTCACATTGGCATTAATGACACTAAACACCACTTCCAATTTCTTGACCAGTTTTCTCACAGAATGGAAGGTCCCTGACCCACCTTCTCCTTGACATGCTGGTTCTGTTCTAGCACTGTACAAACACTGTGTGCTGGACGAATGAACAAGTAACTATACAAACCATTAGCCTAGATATGCTAATTTTGTGGGGGTTTATGCTAATGTTTTATGAGTGGGGACTGCCAAATAAGGGAAAGGAAGGAATTAGGTGGGAAAATTATTTCCAGGTTTTTAAATGCAGCACAACAGAGATTTTTAAACTTGGCATCTGAGTTATTTGTGGGGCATTTCTGGACACGCCAGCCCTGGGTTACACGCCTTGGCTTTGAGAGAAGGCAAGGACCAAGCATGCACCGTGTATGGCTGTGCATGGCTGCATACAAGGCAGCGTTAAGCTAACATCTGGGGCTGCTTAACAACTGATTGGAAATTTAGCCTTCTGATTTCCAGTTAAATACCAGGCACAGGAAAACAAATAGCACTTGTTTTTCCCTGAGCCTTGTCAGTCATCCAAACTGTAGTGCAGACCAAAAAACTGCCTGTGGTTTGGTGGCAAAGATCCAAATATTTGGATATTTTTTTTCCTCCTCAGTTTAAGTAAAAGGAATAAACGAGATTTTGGCAAGCTGAACTTCTTCCCCTATCCCTCCCCCATTCTTGGAAATGCAAAGCTGGTGCTAGTGATTTTTGTTTTTTTTTTTAAATCAAGCATATTCCTGGAATTCATTTATATTTTTCATTAGGATTAAGTTTTGATTTGTTTTTAATCCAAAGCCAATAGCAGCAAGTTTGGTTTCTCTCATTTATTTCAACTGCCCTGCCTTGATATTTACTTGGATTTGCTAAAGAGACAATGTTCATATTGCTATTTTCTGTTTCCAATTAACTTGGGATATAATATCTAGCAGTGGTATTATTGAGGAATCAGAGTTTTTTTAAAGCTGAGAGAAATTTTAGAGATCAGCTGATATAACTCCTCCATCATAGCAATGCTGGAGCTGAGGCTTGAATATTTTGGAGATTTCATCTACTGATCAAATTTCTTCGTGATCAAGACACAACTACTACTCGAGCTTGCTGAAACTCGGGTCAGGGTGTTAACTAGACACAAAAACCTAAGTTAATCTCTGAATTGCCACATAAAAGACAAGGCATTTCAGATAAACAGTGGATAACTGTTTAGTATCAGAATGTTCCAAATACTGCACGGGGCATACTAAGCTATGTATTTGGTGTCTATATGGAATTCATTGGGTTTTTTGTTTGTTTGTTTTGTCGGTTGTGGGGCCTGAACTCTGGGCCTGGGCGCTGTCCCTCAGCTCTTCAGCTCAAGGCTAGCGCTCTGCCACTTGAGCCACAGCACCACTTCTGGCTTTTTGTGCTTATGTGGTGTTGAGGAATCAAATCTAGGGCCTCATGAATGCAAGGCAAGCATTCTACCACTGAGCCACCTTCCTAGCCCTGAATTCGTTTTTTTTAAAAACCATTACCCACATTTTTATTTTCAATTGTTCATTAGAGCCATTCTAATAGGTATAAAATGATATTTTATTTTATTTTTTGGGTTTATTTTTGTTTTTTCCTGCCCTGGGATTTGAACTCAGGGCCTTATATTTGCTAGATAGGTACTCATCACTTGAGCCATGTATCCAGCAAAATTCACCTTTAAATGGAAATCCCATTATTTTATTTGCCAATGCTGGTAGCTTCATCTTAACTAAACATCCAACCAGTCTCATTCTGTCTGTCACTCAAACATGCATACATTCATATGCATGCATCTTTTTTTTCCCCTCTGAGTTTAATGGTAAATAACTGGATAAAAGGAAATCACAGAGCAATAATCCCAAAAGAAAATGAGGTTGGGAGAAGTTGAGACTCTTAATCTTAGATATTTGAGTTGTTTCTTTATGAGGATGAAAAGCAACTACCTCTAACATTAATAAGCTGGAGATGGTGTCTGGACCAGTGATTTTATGTCATTAGATGCAAAGTCTTAGGGGCTCATTTTGAAAATTACTATATGTCATAGGCTATGAGTCTGTAGTCCTTATAGGAGAGAATACTTAGTTTGGGGATGCAAATAAAGCAAGACTTAAAAAACCTCAGACATATAGAGAAAGGTAAAAAATACACTCTTTAAAATCTAGCTCAGAGCTTGGAAAGTAGCTGAGCAGTAAAACACATGCTTTGCACACATAAGGTCCGGGGTTCAAATACCACACCCCTCAACCTCATATATCCTGTGGTATATACTCATCAATATCTAATTCCTTAAGTTTTGTCACCCTGCAAAAAGAAACCTCAAGCCACCTTTGGTAGTCCCTTCCCACTCTTCCCTTCCACATGCTCTCGTAATAACTCCTACAATCTGTATAGAGAGGCCTGTTCTGGTCATTTCAAATAAAATCATTTGTGCTCATTTGCTTTGTGTGCTTGGTTCTTTCATTTAAAATGGTTCTAGCTTCTTTTTTCTTTTCTTTTTTTTCAGTTGTGGGGCTTGAACTCAAGGCCTAGGTATTGTTCCTGAACTTTTCTGCTCAAGGTGAGCAATCTACCACTTTGAGCCACAGCACCACTTCCGGTTTTCTGGTGGTTAATTGAAGATAAAGAGTCTCAGGGACTTTTTCTGCCCAGGCTGGCTTCAAACCATGAAAAAGTGCATTAAATCTTTAATGTACTGGAGATTCACTGGACAATCTACATATCTTACACAAGGAAAAATAAGTCTGTGAAAACTTCATCATGAATGTGTGTGTGTGTGTGACTCAGCCTACAGTGCTCTTTTCCCACACCTGGCCTAATGGTCATGCACTGCAAGTTCCTACAGCACTGGGCCGGAACAGCTGTACGGTGTGAGAACGAAATGTGCATATATGACTTTATGATCACAGGCTTCAGTCTTACTACTGAAAATAAATTTCATTACAGGAGAATGACAGTGATTATTAAGTAGGAAGGGAGTTCATTTAGCATAAGAGCTTCTAGAATAGTCTACCTTGGGTCTAAGCCCCAGCTTTGCCAGGAATTAGCCATATGGCTGAGGTTACTACTCAATCTCTATGTCTTAGTTCCTTCTTTGTAGAAGGGGTTAATACACTTCTACCACAGGAGACTTAAATGAGATAATGTATTAGAGTTCCAGTCAACCCCTGGAATGTGCTGTGTACTAAATAAATGTGCTTGTAACAACAAAACTAAACCATACTGCTCTGGCCCTTATAGCAAAGAATTAATAAGAGCTACAACTTAATTTTTCAGTAACTCCGACCTTGTAATTGCATCTCTTGAGTTTTGAAAAGTTCCTTTCTGAAGGTAATTATATTTACAGCAAAGTTGCAAGCATCAGTACAAGGGACTCTAGTATTAGATGTATTGGTTTTTAACATCTGGCCATGTTTGCTTTATTATTCTGTTTATACACCATATTTGTTCCTTAATCTTTCTTTTTTGTGAAAATACTATACAGAGGGGTTACAATTACATGGGCAAGCATTGTAGCCTCCTCCTTTGTTTCCCCTTCCTATCCCCTTCTCCTCCCCTTCGCCCCCCGCACCAAAGTTGTAAAGTTCATTTTTGACATACCGACTTGTACATCTCATTGTTGCAATGGGTCCACCTGTATTCCTATTTAAATGATTTGTTTTTTCCCTTCCCCTCCACAAATTATAACAACATCAAATACAGTGAAAGCAGGGGTTATACCGTGGGGGAGGGACAATGTGTTAGAAACAATCGCATGAAAGAAAAAAAACATTTGAATACATATCTTAGTGTTCATTTCCCTAACATCAACTTATCTGATATTTTCTGCTTGACTCAGACATATACTCAGACATTATTGCAAATAAGAGAAACCATGGGACCTATGTTTCTTTGGGCCTGGCTTACTTCACTTAATAGAATTTTTTCCAAGTCTTTCCATTTCCTAACAAATTGGGCAATGTCATTCTTTCTGATGGAGGCATAGAATTCCATTGTGTATATATACCACATTTTCTTGATCCATTCATCTACTGAGGGGCATCTGGGTTGGTTCCATATCTTAGCTATGGTAAATAAGGCTGCAATAAACATAGTCGTGCTGGTAGCTTTAGTGTGATCTTGTTTGTGAACATTTGGGTAAATGCCCAAAAGTGGGATTGCTGGGTCATAGGGGAGCTCTATGTGGAGTCTTTTGAGGAACCTCCATACTGCTTTCCAAAGTGGTTGAACAAGTTTACACTCCCACCAACAATGCAATAAGGTTCCCTTCTGTCCACATCCCCTCCAGCATCTGTTGTTATTAGAGTTCTTGATTATAGCCATTCTAACTGGGGTGAGGTGATATCTCAGTGTTGTTTTGATTTGCATTTCTTTTATTGTTCCTTAATCTTTAAATGTATATAGGTTGTTTCCTAAAAAGTACATATTATTAAAAGTACAATTATTAAATGAAGAAATACTATGTTGATATAATACTTTCTAATTTCATCTATTGTTTCCTTTGTGTCCTTTAAGAAACCCTTACTAAATAGGTTACTTTTTAAGATCACAAGATTTTTTTTACCCTTATTTAATCTGGAATGGCTCTTCAACCAAACTCTTTCATGACTCATATATTTGGGGAGATAGTATTGGAATTTGAACCCAGGACCGTGCACTCTCTTAGCTTTTTCACTCAAGGCTGGTGCTCTACTACTTGCTGATTAACGGAAGGTAGGAGTTTCACGGATTTGTCTTCCAGAACTGGCTTTGAACCCTCAATCCTCAGATCTCAGTAGCTAGGAAGGATTACAGGTATGAGCCACCAGAGCAAGCTGTCCCGTGTTTCTGGATGACTAGATTCAGGTTCTTTCTCACTTCCTTGAACACACCGTTTACCTGTCCCATACCGCTGACGTTGATTTTGGTCACTGGAGCTCTGATAATCTCCATTGCATGTGGGTGGTATTTTTTCTTCCATAATTAATAAGCCATAAGTACAAAAGATATTAGGAGACTATGTGAATACACTGTTCCTCAAACTCCTTCCTCCTCTTCCAGCATCTATTCATGCTTCTTATCTGATCCACTTGTATTAGGATGTTTCCAAAAATGATTTTTACGCTCATCACTTCTTCCACATCTGTTCATTAGCATTCTAAAGAGGAGTTTCTTTATCTCTCCTTAATGCAGTTATTTATCTGCTTCTTAACTGTGGATTCTTACTTTATGCAGTGTGTACCTTTACATTTGCAAAAGTACTCTCTCCCAATGCAAATGACAAGAAAGGCATTAATGAGGGGGACAAATAACCTTACTCATTAGGCAAAAGGGAAAATCTGAACTGAGGTCTTTTGCTTTTCTCAGCTGCTTGAAGGCATGAGAGGCTGCAAAGCCTAAAGCTGAGCAAGAGGGCTGGAGTGAGGGACAGTGCACTGCCACTACAGAGATACAGTGTTGCTCATCTTCATCACCCATGATATCACAGCCCAAAAATCCCTTCCAAACAACCCATCTATTTCTCCACAACTAGCAAACTTGAATGCTTTGGCACACTCAAGAGGATATGATTTACAAATAGGAGGTAATATTTGGATTGTTCCATAAGAGCCAAGTTCCAAGGTTTTTAAAAAAGAAAATACCAATGATTTCATCTTGGAGCTCACAATGTCATTTTCTCAACCAACGGTTCCTCCTATCAGAAATGAGGCATGTGTTATATACAAATAGAATGGGTTTTACATATTTATTTATGGTCAGAGACCACACACCCGGTGGCTATACACAGTGACTGTGTTCCTGATGCCACAAGTTGAGTCTCAGAACTGAAAGCAAAGCTGGGGTCACACAAATGGCCACAATGCCTGACTCTCCAGCCTCAAAAGGCCCACAGGTGGTATCTGCTTCCCGTGAATGTTTTCCTGTGCCAAGTGTGCAATTCCACAGATTGGTTACACAATGAAAAGATACCTCTTTTTTAAAAAAGGGCTTGCAAAGTATTATGTCTCCTTGCACTAATGATTGACGAGGAAGGCTGCCTCTTGTCTATAATCCCAGATACTTGGGAGGCAGAGATGGGAGGATCATGGTCTGAAGCCAGTCTAAGCAAAAGCAAAAGCCCATGTGAAAAATAACTAAAAGCAAAAAAGGATTTGGGAAGGATAGTGCTTGTTTAGCAAGTAAAAGGCCCTGAGGTCCACCTCCAATACCAGGGGAAAAAATGTTTTTAATAGAAATCGATTGGGAGGGTTTTAAACACTTACCAAGAAAAGTCTGGGGACCCCTGTGGCAAGTCTCTCTGTCTTCAGATGCCAGACCAGTGGCTTTGGGCTGTTGAGCAGGAATACCACGGGCTTGTTGTGAATGTGGATGGAGGAGATGGGATTCAGGTGCAGTGTGATCTAGGAATTAACAGGAAGGGAAGAGACTTCAGCACTAGTTTCCCTCACAAATCATTTAGTGCAACCTTGAGATACAACATCTCAACTTACTGTTAGAAGAGCAAGCAATAAGCTAGAGCTTAATCCATCAGATTGAACTAGATGACAATGTCAATATTGGGGCCATCTCTTTTCCTTCCTTCCTTCCTTCCTTCCTTCCTTCCTTCCTTCCTTCCTTCGTTCCTTCCTTCCTTCCTTCCTCCCTCCCTCCCTCCTTCCCTTCCTTCCTTCCTTCAATACAAAATGGCTATTTGACATGATTCAGCTCCACTAATCTCAAGCAAAACATGACTCAACTCCTAGGAATAGAAATAAAATAAACAAAATGCTTCAAAAAAATTGGTAAAGGCAGAGTGAAATTTACTTTCCCTCAGGGTTACTCGATCCTTCAAGTCAATGACTCAGCTGGAATGACTGAGCCCATCACCTAGGGATGGGTTCAGCCTCTGGAGCTTCAACGACATTACTTTCTTCTCTCCCAGGTTATCTCCAATCTCTATAAAGTTGAGCTGTGCCAAAGAAATGTGCCCAGAGCAAAGCGGGGCGGGGGGGGGGGGAAGAGGGGGGCACGCAGCGGGAGCTGCCAGCGCTTTCAACACACCAAGGATTTGCACAAAGGGGCTTTCCAAAGACATGAAGCACAAAGAACATAGAATAAACAGGCTTTGTCAAAAAGAAAAAAAAAAAAAACCTACAAGCCTGGAGAGGAAACCTGTGGTCACTTTTGACGTATGTGTCAAGGACTGATACGATGGCTGTGGCACCATCCAAAGTCACCTGCGAGCAGAAGCAGCAAAAAGTGGATTCCCCAATGTCTTCTTGGAGCACAGAAACCCAAGTGAGCCAGGGATCACGGGGAAACAGAAGACTGTGTGAGGAAATACGGACTGGATGTTTCCATGGACCCTGCCTAATTTATGCTGGCTTTCTGTTTAGAGGGGTAAAGAGAGAACTGAGCATCACACAGTTAACCAGACTTGGTGAATTTACCAAAGATCCTCACAGAGGGAGAGGAAGCACTGTCAAGATGAAGACGGAAGGATACACTGGGGATATGGCATCTTCTGGGGATTAAACAGTGCGGCTTAACGGTCTTCCCACGGCTCATGGCCCACCTCTACATGCTTCTCTACCAACGATCGCTGTCCAACATTGGCCACTACAGTGTACAGCGACATCAGTGATGAAGGAGGAATTAAGCCTTTTCTCTCTTTCAAACTCCATGCTGTAGCATATCATAAGCATCCCCTATGTGCAAATACATCTTTTAATTCTCTACTTTTCAATGTCACAAAGCATTCTATGCATAATTTGCACTATGGTACACAATCGTATCATATTTGTTAACCATTGAGTGTGAAGGTCTTAATTTCCAAAATAGGCCCCAGGCAAAGCTACGTCTTCCATTTAATACTAAACATCACATAAACAACACAAATATTGATTCATCACAGCAAATTCATAAATCTGTTTCCTAGAAAGGTTGTTTTTAAAAAAAGAAAAAAAAAGCTGAAGATATTAGTAAGTTCAAAGGGACCCAGCTAGCTAATTTGCAGTGGAAAAAAATACAAAAACATAAGTGAGACTCAAACTGTCACAAGCTATTTTCGTACACAGTTAGGATCGTTTTCATATTTGGCCTGAGCACGATGCCAAATCGCAGTACTAAATGAGCTGTGATGTTAGCTCCAGCTCCAGCAAAGAACGCGTTCCCTCGTTGTATAGACTCAGCCACATTTTGGAGACACTGTCTGCATCTAGAAATAAACACACTGATGGCCACTGGAAACAAGAGGCTATAAAAACAGAACAGAAGCAAAGGCACAAACTGAGGCATTAAGTGGACAGAGAGAGCATGTTACAGGGCACTCATACTAAAAAGAAGGAAAAAGTACAGCATCACTCTTTCAAGAATGCCTGACAACTCCAATACAACACCCTGACTTCACTAATAGGTCAGCAATAGGTTCCTTTATTGATATGTACCCAGAATGGCACAAAGACACATCAACTGTTTTTCTGATGATTTTCTCTGCAGTTTCCAGGCTTATAATTTCTCTCATAAAGATACTTATCAATCAAATATGCATTTGATCCAAAGGCATAACATAAGATAAATGAAGAACATACCTCGAATGAGTAAGAATTTCTTTTTAAAAAAATAAGGCTTATGAAATGAGATATACGAAACAGATATTAATGCTCAGGTCCAAAAATTTCCAGATGGCCTAAAGTGTCAAAGCCTGGCTCAGTAAATCAAGGGAAGATTTCTAGAAGTCTTAGCTCTGAGCTTTCCTGGAAACGGCTTTCTCTTCAATAAGTGGTGATGTCTGGCCAAGATGAAGCTGTGACTGGCACACGGGACCTCGGCAAATCCACAAAAGCCACTTGGCAAAGATGAATTCACACTACGATTGGGAAATAGAAAGAAAAATACTCTATTTGGCAAGGGGGGGTGTAATAAAAAAGATCATTTGGCAGGGACAAAGAGTCCTACAAACACCTGCTCATTTAATCCCCCAAAACTTACCTCTTCTATACTTTCTCTTCTTATTAAGTCTTTTTGAAGGAGAGAAAGAAGACAACCAAAAACAACCAAGAAATAAGTGAGCTTATATAAGTTTCCAGGAATGTGGGGAGTGTACCATCTATCTCAAAGAATCCCTGGCTAAACTCCTCAATTTCTCCTATGCTGAAAAAGAAGAAAGGATACAACAAGAAAACAGAATCAATCCAGGCACCAATGGTTTATGCCTGTAATCCTAGCTACTCAGGAGGCTGAGATCTGAGAATCCCATTAGAAGTCTGCTGGGACAGGAAAGTCTATGAGACTCTTATCTCTAATGAACTTCTGAAGAGTTAGAAGTGGAGCTGTGGTTCAAGTGATAGAGTACTGGCCTTGAGCACAAAAGCTCAGGGACAGTACCTATACCCTGAATTTAAAGTCCCAGGACTTGCACAGCTCTGCTCTTGAGGTTTGCAAAAACCAAAGCAGAGTGAACTGATAGGAAAAGGGAAATTTATTTGTCCAGTGTTGCTAACGGGTCAGTGATGATTCATTTCCAACTTTGTGATTCTTTTTTATTATTATCTTTAAGTAGTTGTACAAAAGAGTTACCATGAAACAAAGTGGTTTGTGAATACAATTTACCTAGATCAATGTTACCCTTTCAAAACATTCTTACCCATTCCTCCTGATTCACTCCTTTCCTCAATTTTTTCTTTTGCCAGTACTGGGGCTTGAACTCAGAGCCTGGCCACTGTCCCTGAGCTTGTTTAGATCAAGGTTAGCACTCTATGACTTGAGCCACAGCACCACTTCTGGCTTTCTCTGTTTATGTGGTACTGAGGAATCGAACCCAGGACTTCAGTGAAGGCTAGGCAAGCACTCTACCACTAAGCCACATTCCCAGCCCCCTTAATTTATTTTTTATTTTTTAAAAATCATCTTTAAGTAGTTGTACAAAGAAGTTGCCATTTTAATAAGGCAGTTTAGGAATATAATAAATCTTTGATCGATGTCACCTTTTCAACATTCTCACCCATCCCTTCCCAATCCATCCTTTCCTTCCTCTTAATTTTGTAGGATACACATCAGATTCTTGACCATACTCTCCCCTCCTTTCCTCTTCATTTGTCTACCCCTTTCCCCTTGGTCTCACCCACCCTCTTCTGAGTACCCACTTCCTAGTGTTTTATTTGGCTAAACTCTGCCTTTGCCTCTTCCACCTCTGCAGAACAGCCTGCAGACCCTGTGGCCACGAAGCCACCACACTCATTATCTAAACCCAGACCCCATAATGTACCTGCATAATGTCCTGCAGGCCTATATCCCAGACCTGTATTTAATTATCATCTTTCCTTTTCCCCTTCAGAATTAAAGGGGGGAGGGGAATCTCTTGGTTATAATGCTTGCCATGACTGACAGCATCTTGAGTCTTGGCCATCCAGGACCCATATGTAACATGGACCTACAGGTTCAAACCTATTTCAGGACATGGAGGTTCCACAGCTGAATTCCCGTTTGCCATCCATGTGGGCAGTGTGATGTGGAGGAACTCAAATGTGACCCCCAACTTGACACAAATGACTTCTGGAGAATAGGAGCAGTATTTCATTGGGAGCAGTATTTAGTAAGTTGCTGCTACCATCTCTTTTGTTTGTTTTATCTTTAAGTTGTTGTACATAGGGTTTACCCTTCAACAAATCAGTTTATAATCACAATGCTTCTTGATCAGTGCCTTTTATTATTCTCTCCCATCCCTCCCAACCCCTCCCTGCCTCAATTTTCCTAGTTTCATAGGATGTGCATTAAATATCATGACTGCATTCTCTCTTCCCTCTTCCTCCCTCCCCTTGACCTTCCCCCCCCCTCCACCCGTTTCAAGTACCAGTTTCCTGGCATTCATTTTGTTGGACAGTGAATTCCTTGTTCTAAGGAGTTTACACCATTTGAATTCTTCCTTGCAAATACCATACTTGGGTTAATACACTTGCGTACACTTGCCCACAACCCCGTACGTGTTTCCTTGTGCATTTATAAATCAGTTCTATCTTTCACATATGAGAGAAAACATGGGGGCTTTGTCTCTCTGGGCCTGATTTACTTCACGTAAATTTTTTTCTAGTCCTTCCACTTCTTTAAAAATGCTGGACTATTCTTCCTGATGCACAAGTAAAATTCCACTGTGTATCTAGCCTGCATTTTCTTCATCCGTTCATCCACCCAAGGATAACAGGGCTGTCCCCATGCTTCGGCAAAGGTAAACAGTACCCCCACGACCATGGTGGTTGTGCTACCATGTTTGGAAGGGTGTCCGGCCCCAGGAAGCCTGATAGGACAGCTGGCCTTTTCTTTGCCATGCCTATTTCTCACCACTTGGGAAATGGTATAAAAAGATTTCTCCTGAGCTATTCTTGGAGGATTTGAAGCTTTTTAAGAATTTTCCTAGTTTTTTTTTCCCCCCAAGTTTTATATTTCTCTGGCTTTCTAAAGGAGTATCCGTTGGCTGAAGTCAAGGACTCTGTACCTCCGGTGTTCCTGCCCACCCCTGAGAGTTACCTGACCCTCTGCTTCCCAACAGAGAGCACTGAGCCCCAGCTTTCCCACTGCCACGGCAGAGGGGTAAAGCTCTTCTCCAATGGCTCTGTCTTATAACCACTTGCCGCCTCAGAGGGGGACAGCTGATTCCCAAATTGTCCCCCTCCTCCAACTAAGGTCAACAGAATCCATTCCCTGGGAGCTTCTGAAAATAATCTATTATACACACACACAGAATTAATAAAGAAACAAAAAGTCTGAAAATTGCTGCAGAAATGTCTTGTCTTCCTTGCTCCCTATTTTGAATGCCCTGGAAAAATACTGGGAACTAAATTTGGGTTGGGGGGTGGAGGGACACGAACTCACATAAACAGAAGAGTATTTATGACACAACAGGACATGACCCTTGGCAAGGGTCCTGGGAGACTTGCGAGGGGATCCCGAGACCCTGGACCTTTCTTCCCAGAGCAGCCTGCAGCTCAGCCACTGAGGGACAACAGGCAGGGACAGTAAGGACACTGGATGAGGCGTGGGCTGGCACAGGAAGTCCACATGGGGCCTCCATGGGCCATGGGCAATCCTGAAGACATCGAAGGTGATTGTTCTTCACTATGGAACACAAGGTACATAGCTATCACACTATGTCCCAGGCTCTAGCTACACCTCAGGCTCTTAGGCTCCAGCCTGAAGGACATGACAGTCATGTTTCCCAGACAGACATCAGCATCCAGATCCCAGTGCCACGCCCAGGGATGACTTCCCCATCCCTCAGACAGTGCCAGGGAGCACCACATGGAGTATAAATGATCTAGTCACACTGAGAAGCCCTCAGGGACAAAACTTGAATCACACTGCATTCCTGTGCCCAGCACAAGGCCAAAGGTCTAATAAGCAATCAATAAGATTTGTAATAAAAAAGGGTGAATCAATAAAAATTATTAATGATATGTGACTCAAATAATGGTTATGAAACCAAATTGTCCTGATCTTCTGCCCAAAAGAGGGGAGCATTTAAGGACATTAATTTCATGATCAAGTTCACCTTGACTTTAAAATAGTGTCAAGAAAAAGCAAACGGGCCAGGCACTGGTGGCTCACACCTGTAATCCTAGCTACACAGGAGGCTACCAAAAACAAAAACAAAAACTCTGTGAAAGCCCACAAGATTCACCTCCAATTAACCAGCAAAAAGCTAGAAGTAGAGCTGTGGCTCAAGTAGTAGAGTGCCATCATTGAGCAAAAAAGCCAAAGGACAGCACCCAGGCTCTGAGTTCAAGCCCCAGGACCAGCACAAAAGAGGAAAGGAGGGGAGGGGAGAGGAAGGAGGGGGAGGGAGAGGAGGGGAGGGGAGTTTTCTAAGCACCAAAATTAATGCTAGGGGCTGTCTGGACCATGTGTTAAGAAAACACCTGGGCTATACCCAGGCCTTGCGGGACTGTCACGTGAGTCCTGTCACATGGGCAAGACTGGGTAAAAGAGAAAATATCAAAAATGGCAAAGGAAGGGGTGACATTGTCCAAAAAAAGAAATATGCTCAATTCCTGACTTATGAAATGTCAACCACTATGCACATTACCTTACTAATACTAAAATTATACTTAAAAAAAGAAATGGAAATTTTATCTTTAACAGTTATGCAAATTAAGGTATGTGAAATGTGAAAAAAAATCCTTGAAACATCTGCTGCTTGAGGTTAAATAACAAAGATTTTAAAGAAATATATTGATGAAATAGGGCTGGGAAGGTGGCTTAGTGGTAGAGTGCTTGCCTTGCATGCATGAGGCCCTGGGTTCAATTCCTCAGCACCACATAAGCAGAAAAAGCTGGAAGTGGTGCTGTGGCTCAAGTGGTAGAGGGCTAGACTTGAGCTGACGAGCTGAGTGACAGCACCCAGGCCCAGAGTTCAAGCCCATAACAGACAAAAAAAAATTAATAAAATTGATGAAATATTCCACTATCTTTTTGAAGCACAGAATCTTAGATGGTTTTCATTTAGGCAAATCGATGTGTTTTAAAAAAAATTGAAACCATGTGAACTGAAGGAATTCAGTATTTACACAGGGGCTAATGTGAAAAATGGCTTTCCCTTTTTGCTATCTCATTCCAATCACTAGATTTATAACACTGATATACAATCAAAGATCCATATACCTGGTACTATGCAAATTTATTTCCTTTCAACCTGTCCTTCTTATGAGAGCCTTGAAATGACTTTTGCTTTTTATCTGGTCAGGAAAGCGGTGATCTTGACAGATGTTAGACTGGCATTTGTGCCAGTAATGTGATGAACAGAAGTACATAAAGAGAATCATTGCTGGATTATAAGTCTGTGCAAGACTCCAACTTCCACATACATCTGGAGACTAAAATAATCATGTTGCAAGAACTAAAAAAAAAAGGAATTTTTTAATTCTAACAAACTCTGGAAGGTTGTAAAATTAGATTTAGTTTATAAGTTCTACTTTAAAATTTGGTCAAATATAAAACATTTATTAAGTTGATGGCTGCTAGTTTTCTATTCAACAAAATTAATATAATCAGATTCTGCTTTCAACTAATAATTTGAAAATACTGTTAGTGAACAATAATTAGAGCCAAAATGAAAAAAAATAGGAGTAGGAATGAGCATTACATTATAAATATATAAAATACCCATAAAATGACTAGGACCTTATAGAATTCACTGAAATGCTCTGTGGTGTTCAGACTAGAAAAAAATTGATCCTTAATACTACTCTATACAAATATGATTTGAAATGTAAAAAAAATGCTCTTCCCCATCTAAAATATTATGTCGCCATAAAAAGGGTTCTGATACACAATGTAACATGGGAGAAGAGTAAGAACATTATGTGAAATGAAAAGGGCCAGACACCAAAGGTCACACATGGTATGTTTACATTTTTATGAAATGTCCAGAACTATGAAACTTGCAGGGGGCCAGGGAACTGGGAACAAGAAGTTACTGCTAATTGACATGGAATTTCTTCTTGAGGTGATAAAAATGTTCTGGAACCAAGTAGTAATGGTAGTTGCACAACACTGTGAAGATACAAACATCACTGAATTACACACTTCAAAATCACTAAAATGTATTAGTCAGGGTTCTCCACAAACACATAGCTGTCTTATAGATAAGATCCCTACATTAACAATTTTTAGGAGAAACCATACTTGGAAGTATTTGTTTATGACAGGATCTCTCTCTCTCTCTCTCTCTCTCTCTCTCTCTCCCCTCTTCTCCTCTGTGTGTGTGTGTGTGTGTGTGTGTGTGTGTCTGTCTGTCTGTCTGTCTGTCTGTCTGTTTGTCTCTCTCTCTTTGTCTCTGTCTCTTTTTCTCTCTGGCTGGTCACAAAGTTTCTACATTATCCAGGCTGGTCTATAATTTGAGATCTTCAGTCAGACAGAGAGTCAGAGAATCAGAGAGTCAGACAGACAGACAGACAGACACACACACACACACACACACACACACACAAAACTGCCAAGTAGTGGGTACCACATATATATATACTTGGAAGGCTGAGATCAGGAAGATTGAGGTTTGAGGCTAGCCAAGACAAAGAAGTTCAGGAGACCTCCCTGCCTCCTCCCTATTTCATCAGAAAAGGCAGGCGGAGTGTGGCCTCACTCCTGGCATTACTGCTTATGAGAAGCCTAAATAGGAGGATCTTAGTCCAGGCTGGCCCCAGGGCAGTAAGTGAGACCCTAGCCCAAAAATAACAAAGATGAGAGCTGCAGTCAAGTGGTAAAGGGCCTGCCTGGCAAGCCACACAAGGCCTTGAGCTCAAACCCCAGAGGGTTTGAGGGAGAGGGAGAAAAAAAAGGAGGGAGGGAGAGAGGGATCGAGGAAGGGAGGGAAGGGAAGGGCTAAGCACCAAGCAGTCATTCATAGCCCCCTGGGACTGAGATGTGCTCAGGGTATAGAGAGAGAAAAGCAAGTCAGAAGGAGGAGGGGCAGCAAGCAGCTTGGAATGGATGGATATCTTAGACGAGACAAATTAGATCCAAATTTCCATTAGGAAAACAGATTAAATCTGTCACCATGATAAACTGTCTTGTTTCGCACAAGTTGTCCTGAACTACTTAAGCTTGACTGGATGGCCAATTATCAGAGATATTTTAGGAAAAATATAACAAACTAAGTATAAACTGGATCTCCCAATGGCTCAAGACCTCTTGTGACCCTAAAATCTAGCAATTCTGACTTGTTCTGGGATACTTTCTTTAAGTAAACTTGCAGAATCTCTTTATTTACTTCCCATCTTCATTTCTTCCCCAAAGTGTTTTCTGCATTTTTTTTAGAAAATCCATATATTTGGTAGAGTCCCTGAGAATATTTCTTAACAATAACTACATCAAGAGAAAGTGATAGAAATTTACTATGGAAGTGAAGATGGTTCTTTAATAGCTCACAAGGAGTTTAGGAAGCTATAGTAGTAGTTTAGGGTCACAGCTGGCCAGAGCTGGAAGAATGTGACTCTAAGGGAATTGCTTGCCTCTTGCTTCAAAGTCCAGATTCTGAAATTAGAACTAGCTTCGAGCGAAGCTGTTATGTTTCCTAAAATATTAAATCAAATCTCTCTCTGAACCGATCACACAGGACTGCTGAGAAGGTTAAATAATTTCTATTTGCTAGAAATATAATTCTTGGTCAACTTAAAGTGTTAAGGACATTTTTTAGGATTTCAAAAAAGAGAAAGAATGACATTTTTCCAGCCCACTGCAGAAGGACAATATTCTAAAATGGCCTCAGAACTGTTGTCTATCTCTTTGTCTCTACTGTCCTTCAAGCTGAGGTTTCAGCTTTCCTCATGGTCCTCCAAATACCAGACTGCCAGACTCAACCCCCATCTTCTTTCTGAACCATCTTCTCCTCTCTGGCCTTCCTTCCCTCTTTCTCTCTGACATGGCAACTCCATAAACTTCCCTGCCTTCTCCCAGATCTTACTCAGATCTTTATCCTGACCAGCAATGTTTCCAGCGCTCACTGAACTCTGCCTTCAGCCAGACTTGGAGATGCTTCAAAGGCGCTCTATGATTTGGGAAAGGAATAAGGAACTGTTTGTGTTTAAACACAATATATCCTGAATGAACCACACTGTTTTCCACATTATTCGTTGACAGGAACTGATGGCTTGGTGTGCCACCAACTTGGTGAAGACCTCCACTATATACCACACCAAAAAAAGAGGGAGACAGCTGTGAAGGTTTCTGTTTCCCGGGAGATGAACAGTTTCATGGAAGGCTAGGAATTACCACAGCAACCAGACTACAAAAACAGTGCCCCGGCTTCAGCCCCATGACTCTGCTAAAGCAATTTGTACTCCGTGAAAAGGCTGAGGCACCATCGCTGAAAGATGATCAAAGTAAACACAGCCCCTCAAGCACCATTTTGTTGTGCCGATTTCAAGGTTTCAAGGTTCTGTTACGAAAGATACACACAGAGTGCCAAGGATTTGCCAGGCAGCGAACTGTCTGCCCCCAAGTGAAGGTCTAGAGAGACATCCATAGCTCTTTTTCCAAAACAAGCATTTCAAATTTGCTCTAAGAGCAGACCAGAGTGGAAATGTACACCGTGAGATTAACGTACCCTGCCCATCCACAACAACTCTTGATCCCAACCCTGGATTAAAAGGAAAATAATAATAATAGTATGTTTTTGTTTTTTTTTTCTGATTGGACTACATCCCAGACTGACCTAACATGGACTAATGCCTACTGCAGTAAGAAAAAACAATTATCCAAACCTTAATAGATAATAAATGGAAAAATGATGTGTGTCTTAGCATCTCTGATCTGCTACATACAACCTATACTATAGTTTAAATATGTTATTGCAAAAATGGAAGTATGATCAAAAACAGCAACTACAAACTATACCAACTTAGAAACAGAAAATGTCTTCATGAGTTAAAAAAGCCCTTGATTTTTTTAGTAGGATTAATTTAATTATAAATTATGTCAATTAACTAGTACTTATATAGAAATTTAAAAAAAAAGATCTCAAACATTTTCAACATTTAGACACTCTCAAAAACTAGAAAAGAAAAATATCTAAGTCCCATCAGAAAGAATCCAGAGGAAAAAAATCCTTAATTATAGTGGCAGTAACAATGTACTCATAAAGAACACTTATCTGTATGTCAGTAGCTCATGCCTCAGAAGACTGATATCTAAGGATTGCGGTTCAAAGCCAGCCCAGGCAAGAAAGTCTGTGAGACTCTGCTTTTTTTTTTTTTTTGTGGGTTGTGGGGCTTGAACTCTGGGCCTGAGTGCTGTCCCTCAGCCCTTCAGCTCAAGGCTAGCACTCTACCACTTAAGCCACATCGCCACTTCTGGCATTTTCTGCGTACATGGTGCTGAGGAATCGAACCCAGGGTATCATGCATGCAAGGCAAGCACTCTACCACTGAGCCACCTTCCTAGCCCTCTGTGAGACTCTTATATCCAAGTTACCACCAATAAACTGGAACTGGGGGTGTGGCTCATGTGGTAGAGTGTCAGCCTTGAGCAAAAAAGCTAAGGGACAGTGTCCAGACCCTGAGCTCAAGCCCCAGCACTGGCACCAAAATAATTAAACTAACCACCACCACAACCACCAAAAATTACCCCCACTTAAGGGGAGAAAAAAAAAATCTGTCATCCAAAGTACCCTGAACAAAAAACACTCCGAAATCCAACAAAACCATGTCTCTCTCTCTCTCTCTCTCTCTCTCTCACACACACACACACACACACACACACACACACACACACCAGCCCCTGTCCAAGGCTACTTCTGAATCTCTGTCAGGGAGGGGACCACATGCACTGTTTCTGGCAGAATGTACAGGGGAGGGGCAGGGGGTTGCTAGCCATGGGAGTTATTGCTCTTTGGCCTGGCTATGCCAGCCATTTGCCATGTACAAGGCAGTAATTAGCAACGTCTTATACCTAAAGGGCTTCACAGATGGGAACCAATGGCTCAGCTTGAAACCTTGCTGGGTCTCTACTGGCTTCCTCATTTTATTCCCAGGATGCCAAGCATGATGTCACTAAGCTAGCAAAGGAGGATTCTAATTCTGTAGCTACTGAATGATTGATATGACTAAGACAGGCTATTAAACCAAACTTCCCTCAATTGTGAAGATACCTAGTAATTTGTTTTAGAAAAAGTATACAATCTGTGTGTATATTTTAATGAGTTCTACATGTTGAGGATAAAACTCTAGTTTTAAGATTAGCTAAATAATCATACAAGTTGTGTACAAGTGCTATAGGAAATGTGAAGGGAGAACATATTAACTTAAATTTGGGAAACAGCACTAAATAATAACAGGGTTCAAGAGCAAATCAGATGTAAAATTTGTTCTCCTGGGGGCAAAAAGACATCTAGATGTAAGCAGGGTGTGGTGGTGCATGACTGTAATCCCAGCACTTAGGAGAGGTAAAGTTAGGAGATGGAGAGTTTGAGGTTAATTGGGCTACACAGAAGACCCTCCCCCCCCCCACACACAAAAAAAAAAAAAAAAACAGGAAGAAGAAGAAGAGAAAACATACAGATGTACAGACTTTACCACATCCAAAGACCTTGAAAGCCAAGCAGACCTAATCGCTGAAGGCAACTGAACAATACAGGGTCGAACAGGACACAATTCACTATTAAGAGATACAATCTAAGGCATCCCTCCTGATAAACAACGAGGACATTAACTCCTGGCACAGAGTCACATAATCACAGCAATTTCTTAACTCATACTAGGTCATCTGACTGACTTGCCCAAAGCCAATAGATGTCATTAATAGAGATAAGAGAGTTTTTAAAAACACATTTTATTTAGGACCTTATTCCAAGTCCTCTATGCTGTTCCTATAGATTGGTACTGAATCACCAGGGAATAACTCCACAAAGTGAGCAAATGAAACTGCAATCCCCAACCCCTAATCTCCTAGACTTGGAGATTCGGAGTTCCTGGCTTTGCTCCAGAATTACAGGCTCTTAGGAAATACTTGGTGAGTTGTGGGTGTTATCTACTCAAAAACAATCAATGAATCAACCATGTGGGCTGCAGGCCTTGAACAATTCCACAAGGACTCATTCGTGGGGCCTGGTAATTCTGGCCCTAGTTATAATGTTCTATGCAAAAATCGCTAAAGCCAAGGGGGGAAACAGGAAGACCGATGGAAGGGGTAACATTGATCAAGATGCATTGTACTCATAACCTGACTTGCGGAATTGAAAACTTCTTCCTATGACTACTTACTAATCATACTTTTTAAAATCCCTAATGTCTTGCTTGTTAAAATTCTCCATGATGCAAGAATGACTGGCTAAGGCCTTTATGGTACCTTACATCTGTACCCTGAAAACAAGGTTGCCCAGCATTACCCCACAGTGTCTTCCTGAGATGGCTTCCCTCCTAAAGCCAAGACTTCACAACAAGTGTGGGATTCACATTTCCAGTGCATGCTTGAAAGAACTTGGGGCCATAATCTCATTACACCTCATATTCCAAAGCAGATCCTAAGAGACCTGGTAGTAAACAATTGTAGACTAAAAATAAGACTGTCTGGTTTCTTGAAAATAATCACTTATTTTTGCCCTTAGTGAGAAAAAGCGCTCTCTCTTTGCCTGAGAAACAGATGGAAATTAGCTTCCATTATAAACCACAAATACTGTGCTCTCTCTCTCTCTCTAGTTTCAGATTCTTGGCATCACAGGAAAGAGGGAAGGAAGGAAGGAAGGAAGGAAGGAAGGAAGGAAGGAAGGAAGGAAGGGAGGGAGGGAGGGAGGGAGGGAGGGAGGAAATTTTGCTAAAGCATCTTACTTCCAGCTTCTCTATCACCATCAATGAAATCAAATGCATGACCACTGCTAGCTTTAAAGATTTTTTTTGAGCAACAGATGAAGTAAGTAATAGAAGTAATAGTCTTCAAGACTGACAAGAAAGAATGGGCTGAGGTAACTGAATTGTAAATGTCATAAATGGCAAATCACACTAAATAATTTGTATAAACACAAGGAACAATTGACAAAAGTTTAATTGAATCTGCTAAAGCGAATAGACGAGAACAAAACAGATCTTTCTCCTTTCAACAAGTGATATATCCTGAAATGAATTTAGCTCATTTTTCAGATCAGTGTGAACTTGTTGCAGCTTCTTTCTTTCCCTTCCTTCCTTCCGTTCTCCCTCCCTCTTTCTTTTCACTTCTTTTCTTTCTCTGGGGCAATATGTGCTCTCCTGCCCTTTATGTTTGGCAGAAGCAACACAAATCATGCAAGACTCTGAGTTAATCCTAAGGCTAAGCCAACATTTTTCCTTCTCTTTTTAAACAGGTAGTGTTGACAAGATAAGAGTCTTGACAAGTTCACCTATTCAGTTTTGTTAATTTCTTTTAGATACAGTTTTTGATGAGATAAATGATTTCTAATGAATTTAGGTTATTGACCATTTTTTGTTCTATTTTCTATTGAGATAGGCAGCTTCCAAGGTATCAAAACAGGATGTGAAAAGCTAGAGTATATGCAAAGGACATGGTGACACTGTCAGGTTCTAAAACCCCCAGGTCAGTGGCATGGATTCTGAAGGACAAAGGCAGTTCTTGAGTAAAGCAAGCATCCCTTGCCTGACCACAATCTCAGCCATCGCAATCCACTGGGATGGTGCCCGGAAGTGCTTGGGCCACCAGCCAAGGTGAAAACCAGCGCTGTAAGGCAATGAAGTTCCCTGTATTCCTCCTGTTTTACTTCTTCCTGCCACCTGCACCCCCAAGTACTTGACTGGCTGCTCCAGAAGCAAAGAATAGAGCAAAGAGTAAAATAAGACCCAGCAAACAGACTCAGGTACCAAAAGAACACTGAGATGTTGTGTGCGTATTATAAGATCGCCTATGTTTAGTGGCAGAAAAGATTTCAGTGACTGACATTCCACTTTAGGGGTTAAGGAGACAGAAGCTCAAACGGTTCCACAACTGGTTATGGCACCAGGGGCTTCAACCCAAATTCCTATTCTAGTCATCAGGCTACGTGGATCTAGCTAGCAAGTACTCACGCCATTCCTTATATAACCTGCTCTCTGCTGATCGAAAATAGCTATCTCCCTCCCAAGTCTTCGTATTTCAAGAACCAGACCTTAGTGGACAAGAGTGCTTAAGCAATGCTAAGAAACAATGGCTTACCCAAGAAATACCCCAAGCTGACCCCTGGCCAGGGGTCATACCGGGCCTCATCTCTGATATAGTCTCACAAGGCTCAGGCCTCCCTTTCCCTGACTACTACTTCTGCCTAGCTTTTTGTACTGTTTGATCATTTACATGGCTCAGGTTTCTGGTCTTTATAAAAGCCTGTCCTAATTACCCTGACCATCACCTGCTTCTTGAATACCCAGAGACACCCCTCCACCCCTCCACCCCCACATCTTCAAAACCACCAGGAAGGGATGGACTTATCACTATGTCATTAATTCCAGAACAGTACCTGTCACATAAACACATACTTTGTCTAGGATTTCAATGAACTCAGACAAAGGAAGAAGGATAAGCCAACCAACATAAGGGAATAATCCAGGTGCTAAGGAGCTTGTCATTTATATTTTTATAAAAATGGAAGGGGAAACAAACCAGAAAACCTACTGGCCTCTCTTTAAAGCCTATCTCCAGATGAAAGGTCATTGCCAATAAGGCAAAAATAACCAGCTTTCAGCCTCCCTCCAAATATGCAAGAATTCAAGATCAACTCATAATATCTTTCAAAGTTCACCTGATTCTGCCAGCAGAAGCCTTACAATGCTGAATTTTTGGGCATGTGAATGATAGATTGTTTTATTGAAACATTTTCCAAGATTCCTTCCAAATTCAACTCCATGATCTTTTTTTCCCCCTACAGGGCAAAACATGAACCTGTTTCCAAGCTATTTGGTAATACTTTGGCACAGATAATCCAGTAAAGAGAGGTGTTTGTACAGAATAGAGCTTTCGTTAATAACAGGGCACCCCAACCTGTCCCTCGTTCTAGAATCTCTTCACCTACAGAAGTCAACTCAGCTATTCACATTTAATTCTTACCAGATGGCTGTTCTATTGCTGTGCAAAGATGTACCTCTAATATGATGAACTCAACAAATAATGCCCAGAGCAACACTGAAGCCACATTTAAGAAAAACTGGGCCACGCTGAACTAAACAGAGCAGACACAGGGGAGAACTCGCTGTCGCAAATTCTCAAGTTCATGGGAGTCAGGGCTGCTAGGGCCTGACAGTGTGCCACACAAGTAGCAGGTGCCTAGCAAATAATGACTTAATGATGGGGGAGGGCAGAGGGAGGAAGACATTCACACTTTGGGAAAGCCCATCTTGTCCTCAAGCCCCTCCCACTGCATATATTACCTCTCTCTACACAAGGAGGCACACGGTGAAAGCCAACTGAAAGCCAGTTACCTCCTAGCTGCTCATGTTGAAGAGAACGTTAAACTTCTCTCAGCCTCAATTTCCACTGCCAAACTAGACAGGCCCTGGTCTTGATCTCCAGGTTTCCTCCTGCCCCTGCCCCCAACAGCATATTTGCTCTAAAGAGACCCAACATTTCTGAAGTAAAACTCAACCATGTCTCTGCCCTGGTGTATTCCCTGCCCCGCAGAAAACCACAATCACAGATGTACTAGAATAACCAAACTGTTTTCCAGGCAGCCGGAGTGCCCTGATGGATGGTGCAGGCCAGCTAGAGGCTTCTCCCAATCAATACCTGGACAAACATTTGCCCTCAGAGGCCTAAAGATCCCCACTTCTTTAGACATCAAAATGACCCTCCCAGCATTCAAGATGGCATCAGTTCTGCCGACCTGCAAGAGCACAGCTGAACACCTACTCTTCCCCACAAGCATCCCCAAACCCATCTGTCACAGCCGCCAAGGTACTGGCTGTGCTCAACCCACCTCGCATTCCTCAAACTGACTCTTGTGCTATTTACCGGTCTCCTCCTCTAGTCTTGGAAAATTCTGGCCTCCAACAGCTAGCCAAACCACATCCCTGTTTCAAACTTCGCCAAATTCTCACCTCCAAAACTGCAGTGCGCCAGGCTAGCACACCTGGCTCCAATTACTTCAGCAAGGAGCCTAGCTCCAGCCCCCCGCCCCTTCCAACAGGCTTGGTTTCTTAGCACTTGTTTATCTCAGCCCAGCTGCAGTTGATTAAGTCCATGTGGTCAAGTTCAAGTGCCTTTGCTGTGTGTAGGGCGATGCTATGTTTCTAGATCTCTGTCCTTCCCCACCACAGGTGGCGTTCTTTGTCTCTGGATGCAATGGATCTTGAGCTCAGGCTGCTTCCTTCCGGCCTCCCATAATTCTTTGCGCTGGCACACATTCCATGAACCTGTGCCTCTCATGGTTCAACTGCCTGGTTCTAATTTACATGGGGCAGGCCCTTCAACCAACAAACTGACAAGATTAATTCCTCTAATCTTCTGTATTTCAATAAATAAAGGAGAGGGAGAAGAGTCACATGTGCCTTCTATCCTGATAGAACAGCAGAGCTTTTTGGAAGAAAATCACATTATTTAAATATGCAAGGAAAAGCTAAGCAATGAGAGTTAAAAGTGTGCTCCTCAGACTGTGGCTCAAGGGGTAGCGCACTAACCTTGAGCTCAGGGATGGCACCCAGGCCCTGAGTTCAAGCCCCAAGACTAACACCAAAAATAAAATAAAATAAATTTTAAGTGTGCTCTCAAGTAATGAGATTTACACACTTAATTCATATTTTTAATAGGTCATCAGATATTTTTAATATACATTTTAGCTCTTGAACCACTGTATGCTGAGGGCTTAAGGATACTTTATAGTTTAATAATTCTAGAGATATTTTAACCTCTGATTTTCTAAAGGTATTTTTCACTAAGTGCAAATTTTACTGCTTTTCACATTAGAAGTCTGGACTAAGTGCATTAAATATATCCCTAAAGCTGGGTACCGGTGGCTCACACCTGTAATCTTAGCTACTCTGGAGACAGAGATTCAAGGATCATGGTTCAAAGCCGGATGGAGCAGGAAAGTACATGAGACTCTTATCACCAATTAACCACCAAAAAGCCAGGCATGGAGGTGTGGCTCAAGTACTAGAGCACTAGCCTTGAGCACAAATGCTCAAAGACAGTACCTAGGTCCTGAGTTCAAGCCCAAGGAGCAACACCATGTGTGTGTGAGTGTGTGTATAAATATATACATTCACATATGCATATACTATATATGTATATGTATTAATATATTAAGGACATATACATACATGCGTGTATGTGTATACATACATATACTTAATTCCCAAAGTAGCTTAAGAAAACAATAGCACAGAAAGAAATATTAAGAGTTCAATTTCCCCAACTTCTTTATAGTGATAAAAGCAAGCAAGCAGCAAAGAAGGTAGGAAGGAAGGAAGGAAGGAAGGAAGGAAGGAAGGAAGGAAGGAAGGAAGGAAGGAAAAGAAAGGCATATGACTCATACAGTTGCTAATTTTAAACAAAGAAAGATCATACTAGGTGGAAGATCAAGTCCTGTATTAAAACTCACAAACCAGTGCTATTTTGGATGCCTTGAAACCCTAGTATTAGAAGGATTACTTTATGCCTGAAGCATATATCTCTCAACATCAACAATGAGATTTTCTAGAAAACACAACTAATGAGAAATGTCCAAATGTAAAAAAAACTGTAAGCCAGGCATAGTAATCCACAACTATAATCCCAGTACTTCAGGCTAAGGAAAAAGTACTAAGGCTAAGGCTAGTCTAGGGCTACACAGGGAGACTCTCTTTCAAAAAAAAAAAAAAAGAAAGAAAGAAAGAACAAATTTATAGGCTTAACCTATTTGCAAAGCTAAGCCATTGCACCAACCTATACAGAGCACTGTTGTAGTCACCAAGAATACTATCAATGAAAATATAGAAATTTTACCCTAATGGATATTTTAGGTTAAGAGACAGCAAAGTAATATGTCTCAAAACAAATGAATGCACTCATTGTGCATACGTGAAAACAGCACCGGGAAACTTGAAGAGATGGGTGGATAGAGTAAACGTGAGGGGGAGAACCATGAAAGGGATGACATTGAGCAAGATGCATTGTGCGGGGCTGGGAAGGTGGCTCAGTGGTAGAGCTCTTGCCTTGCATGCCTGAGGCCCTGGGTTCGATTCCTCAGCACCACATAAGCAGAAAGAAAAAAGCCGGAAGTGGTGCTGTGGCTCAAGTGGTAGAGTGCTAGCCTTGAGCTGAAGAGCTGAGGGACAGTGCCCAGGTCCAGAGTTCAGGCCCCATGACCAGACCCCCCCCAAAAAAAAGATGCATTGTGCCCATAACATGGGCATGTCCAAAGGAAACCCAGTTTTTATAACGATTTGAAGATAATAAAATAATGAATGGACATCAGGTAATGATACATTGTTAAAAGTACAACCAAGTTGAGGAGCCATGGGTAGAGAATGACAACTATTTAATTTCTGCCATTGCTGGTGTTTGAACTCAGAACCTGTGCACGGTCCCTTAGCTTTTTCACTCAAGGCTGGCACTCTACAACTTGAGCTACAACTCCACCTCTGGCTTTTTAGTAGTTAACTGGAGATAAGAGTCTCATGGACTTTCCTGGCTGGGCTAACTTCAAACATGAATCTCAGGTCTCAGCCTCCTAAACAGCTATGGTTACATGTGTGAACCACTGATGCCTGGCCTTAGTGATAGCTATTTTAAGTGGTGTGATGGATGAAGGCCTTTCTCGAGAGGTAACACAGAGCAGGGGTGAGTGGAGGAAGGGAGGGTGGGAATTGGGCCCAATACCTAAGGACAGTGAGTAATGAGGAGATACAGGGAGCGTGATGATCATTAGGAACCAGGAAGGGAATGCAGACTTCACTCTCCATGTACTGGGGAATCACTGCCACCAATTTCAGCTGGTGAATTTTGCAAACTGGACTAAAGAATCCTGCTATCTGCCATCTTCTAGAGGATAGACCTTATCAGCTAATAATATAGTAGCAGGCTTTTATGGAAAAAATGACTATACCCAAGCCACTGTTGGAACTCCCTATCATCTTACAGCTATGTAACGGTTTAGCAACCTGATGAAACCTATGGCATTATTATCCCACGAGGAAAATGGGACATGGAGAAGTTAATTAGGTTGCCAACAATACTCCAGTATGGACACCTGAGATCCTGCCCCCTTGAAAGACTGGGTTCAAAGTGCAACTGCATTATCAAATAAAAACAGGATGCTGGCTCAGCCCAAAGATGGAGGTCAAAGGTGGGCAGGTTCAGCACATGTTCTCATGGTATAATATATAGGAGAGGATACGACATTTGAGGCACAGGTAATGCCAGAGTTTTTGGGCTTTGGCTACAGGGTGGTAGTGTCCTTCACAGAGGTGAGAAACACAGGAAGAAGAGAACCACGGACAGAAGGACCACAGCTACCCAGGATCAGCTCCTGAACTAAGACAGAAGGTATTAGTTCCCTGTGGATGCTATAAGAAATTATCCAAAATTTGGGGGGCATAAAACAACAGAGATCTATTTTTCTCACCGTTCTGAAGATCAAGAACCATGGCTCCAAAATCTGATGTGCACAGTTTCACTCCTACAGGATCCAATCAGAAAGCAATCCCTCCCCCGCCCCTCCAAAATAAACAAACACCATACTGCCCTTCACTGCTTGCTATCCTTGTCTTAGAGTCCTGAGTAGACAGAAGCCACCTGTGTCTCTTGGCTCTGAGTGTTTATTTGAAAGAACTTCCCACCCCTTGGTCATTTGTGTTCCTTCCCATATGTTACAGATATGTTTTCAGTTATTTGCATTTCTTTGTCCACCAAACCCTTTTCCACAATTATCAACAAGGAAAGGCAGCAAAGCATTCGTTTCACCTGGTCACCATCCCTTCCTCCTGCAGTGGTCTCGCTCATAAGCAACAAATTGTCTAAAAGGGTGAAGGAAAATCCAGAACCGACAAATTTGGTAAGCTCACACAAACAGAACTGACTGTTCCCTCTGGAGAAGTGTGCAGTACCGGCCATGCCCTCCCCGCCCCCACCCCCAACTGCCTTTCAGAGGCCTCTCATCTGCAGGATTCAATGCTAAAACCCTCAGCCCGCATCCCTGCTGCAAGTGTGCAAAGTGGGTTCATTACTGAGAGCCAAGATAAAGGATAAATCTTTATGAGTACCGTAAGTATGAGTCATAAAAAATAGGAAACACATGTGGGGCATACACACAGGAACAGTACCAAGCCAGGAAAAGGGTTTAGAAAACCAAGGTGAGAACCCAGAGCCAAAAGGTCTAAAAAAAAAAAAAAGAAAGAAAGAAAGAAAAAAAAAACAAGAAAAATCACCCTGGTATGTTGCTCTAAAGAGAACGCAAAATAATAATAATAATAACAGGCAAGTCAATGGTCCATGATTACCCAGGTCCCCAATAAACATCAACCTTTCCCCCTGTTTGGATTACACTGGGATTTTTTGCTTTTTTTCTTTTTTTAACTGCAAATAGAGAACTGAATCAAGAAAAAGTAACTTAGGAGTAGGCACTGAAAGATTTTATGATTTGGGAAATCTGAACAGCTTCCAACTAAAACACTGGGAATTAGATCTTTAATGGCATTTTAAAAAAATGAACAAGATTTTTCCCCCCAGAATCATACATGTTCACAGCAGTACTAGGCCGGCTTCCTCCAGATTCTCCGTCTTAACTGGGAATGATAAAGGAGTGGGAATGGGGAAAAGTAAACTCTTTAAAAGAATTTCAGAGAAGCAGGAAACACACACACACACACCACCACCACCACCACCACCACAACAACAACAACAACATGTACACCAACAGTGGACATAAAGCAATAAAAAGCCAGGCTCAGGAGAAAAAGCTCCTGGCATGAATAAGGCAGAGCCCTGGGCCAACTGTACCCCCAGCCATGTTCATGATATAGGAAAGAATAAGGAACCCCTAAAAGACCTATGTGGAAAGATGTCAGAGGCAAAATGCATCGTCATTGGACACTAAGTCCTGCAGCTGCCTTCCATTCTCGGAAGACTCCTCAATGTGAGGATGCAAAGCAAGGGAGACATGGATGCACGCAAGTCCTGATGTGCTGCAGGTACCTTGGTCATCAGCCTTCCGCCTCCAGAAGCTCCTGGACCCTGACCAGAGCACTGCCGCCATGTCTGTCTACTTGAGGTAGAGAGGTACTCCAGTCTAGAACTTTACTAAGTATTCAATGTACCCAAGACTGCAAAAAGAATTCTCTGTGTATATACCAAAAAGAATTCTCTGTGTGATTACTCACATCAACGGTAGAAAGTCCATGCTGGTGGCACACAATGAAATACTTTTGACTCCAGGCAAGTGTTAGCCTATGTCAGTGATTCTGGAACCTACTCTTGGCTATGGCATTGGCTCAAAGGTAGACTGAATAACATCTAATGTAGTCTCTGTCTTCAAAAGAGGCCAAATCTATCTGCAACACACCCCATCTCCTCCTCCTCCAAAGATGTAAACCCTCTGGACTCAGGTGAAGGACTCTAGTTCTAGTGATTTTTTTTTACAAAGCCATAATTATAAAAGATTATTGTAGGGTGTCTTAGATCCTACAGTATTTACAGTATCTTGGAACTCAGATTGTCACTGCATTGCAACAAATTAATCAGAAGGTGAACACATTTAGAGCAAAATTCTGCAGATTTCTAGAAAATGGGGTAAACTTGTAAGAACAATTCTTTTTTTTTTAAGTCTCATTCCTCTGAGTTTAAAAGGATTATAGAGTATCTGGGTCTTGATATTTCAGCCTTTCAGACAGGGCCAAGGTGCTGCTCAGAGAAAAGACTTCTTCAATTAGCCATGGTCTAGTTCAAGTGCCCCAGTGGGCTGGAAAGCAATGCCCGGGTCATACAGGTACAGCAGAGGCCAGAGCAACAGGCTTTCCAAGCACATGATCAGGTTCCTGTGTCTTTAAGGCCAGACCCTCATAAATGGGTTGCTTCTACTGGACACCATGCTCTAAATAAACAAGACTCTTCTGGCCGACACACAACTTCCTGTAGGGTTCTGGTGGGTAAAGCTTCACAAGGCTGCCAAATCCAGTGACCAGCAACTTCTGAGCTGACTTACAAAACAAGCTACAAAGACTGAAGTCCAGAGTAAACAAAAGAAAGAGCCACATTAAACAAGGAACAAATTACTATACAGGCAGGGATATTTTTAAGTACTCACTGAGCAAGAAAACAAAATAAGAAAATCAAGTTATTAGGTATTTAATAATACACAGTAGAGTAAAATGCTCTCTTTCAATTGGACAAATCGAAGTTAATTAATTCCAGCGATATTTAAGAACTGGCTACGAGTCAGTTGCTACATCACTGGGACCGATCATACTCAAAGGCCCAACTTCAAACCTGGCTCAGATCACATGAGCCTCCCAGGGGAGCAGCTCAGAGTCAAAAACCATTTATAGCTTTTTACCCAGCTGAGGAAAAGAACTAACTAGTTTACTAGCAGATGACTAAAACCCCTAAGAGTAAAGAAGAATGTAACAAAGAAAATAGGCTGGAGAAAAACTGAAATGGAGATCTGGAGACTTTAGAGTAAATGGTAAGATGAATCAAAGATTGAATTAGGAAAAAAAATGTACCAAAGCAATATAAAATGGAGTGGCTTGGGGGAGGGAGGGGAGCAAATACCAAGTCCTATGATATAATACAAGTCAAACAAGGATAGGAGTTTTAGAAACTCATAGTAAAAGTTAAAAATCCTCTCCCACCACATACAGAGGCCCAACTTGCCTAGAGCCAAAGAGGCTTAAGATTCAGTTCTTGTCCTTGAGAAGTGCATTCACCAGCTAAGTGTGCAGAATGAACAGGCATGAGTCAGAAGCAGAGAACATAAATAAAATATAATGCTGCATTCTGAGGAGGTACAGCATATAGTTGAGAAAAATGGAAAATCAAGAGCAACATTTGGAAAGATTGGAGATAGAGAAGGAATCATATAAAGATTTTTCCAGAAGCAGGTGTGATGGTGAATGCCTGTGATGCTAGCATCTCAGAGGAAGAGGAAGGAGGGCTGTGCCATACCAGGCTAGCCGAAGAGATAGAAGTTAAGACCTATGCGTGGGCTTCTAAATATGGCAAGACCTAGAAGAGTTAAGAAGGCAAAATAAGGTCTGGGTGTTTTCCCTTATATGCAGAAGCTAGAGTGAGGTTGCAAATTCATAAGGAAATACATTAGGTGGTATGCAAGTATATACAAATGTATTAAATAAAATACAGTAGAGTCAAGGAAGATCTCAAATAGAGTAATTCCTTAGAAAGCCAAAATCAAGTTTCAGCAAAATAAAACACCAAGAAGAGAATACTCAAAAGGGGTGGGGTAGGGGTCAAGGGG